>NC_091746.1:78966860-78976860 GCF_043380555.1 Nothobranchius furzeri | reverse complement strand
TATGCATGGCTCTGTTGTAGCAGACTGGTCCTGCAGGTGGCTGTGCAGTGGCGCTGTGGTTATAGCTGTTGCCTTGCAGCCAGAAGGTCCTGGGTTTGATTCCCGGCCTGGGATCTTTCTGCATGGAGTTTGCGTGTTCTCCCTGTGCGTGCGCGGGTTCTCTCCGGGTACTCCAGCTGCCTCCCATCGTCCAGAAACATGACTGTTAGGTTGATTGGTCTGTCTAAATTGTCCTTAGGTGTGTGTGTGTGTGCCTGGTTGTTTGGCCTGTGTGTCTCTGTGTTGCCCTGCGATGGACTAGCTCTCTGTCCAGGGTGTACCCGCCTACTTGCCCGTTGACTGCTGGATATAGGCACCAGCCCCAGCCAACCCCACCCCCCCACCCCCAAACCCCGCGTGGACAAAGCGGGTTCAGAAGATGGATGGATGGATGGGTTTGTGGGTTTTTTATGCCCTGAGTTATTCCTGCAATGCATACTAGAGCAAATGTTTTGCTAGAGCGAGTAACACTAACTTTTAAAACAAGAGCAACATGCATTTGTTGTTGACGGTTAGAGTCCTGGTTTTAGAGAATAAAGCCCAAACCATAACCTGACCAGCCCATCAACCCCACATCCCCTCTATCATTGCCGATATGTGAAACCAAATACAGGCAGATAAATGCATTATTATATGTAACACTGCTTGTTTATTGAGGAAAAGCAACCCTTTCTAAGCTAGAATCAATGCAGGGAAAGAGTGTTTGTCCATTCATTCATGATTTCAGTCTGTCCCATCTCATAGCACACGTTGTAAATTAGATGCAATTCATTCACCATGCGTGCTCTATGCTTACCACACTTATTTTCTATGTAAGCAATGGTTCTCCAATTGATCTCCACAATGTTCCTAACCTCTTGCATTAGATGGTTGTTTTCTGGCCTTGTAGCGCACTCATTTAAATGTTAGAAACATTTCACATCGATAGTAATGAGACCCTTTTGTTAGACTTTTTCCATAGATGTAGTTCAGTTTCTGTGAAATGTTATTGTGTTGCTCACAAGCTTCATTTAAACACAGTCACCAGTTAAGATTTTTCTGAAATCTTTCATTAAGAATAAGAAAAGATAAAAAGTCAGTTATACATGCATAAATGAAGATTGTACACATTAAGATTATTTCAGTTTAAATATAGATTATATTTCCTACCAACTACCCCATGCAGCACATGCAGTTAACCTGCAAACAGCTATTTACCCAGATTCTTGCTGCCCTGTTTTCCAGCTTGTCTCTTTTTATGTTTTGAATTTTCACTGCATTGCTGTTTTGCTGTTGCCTTGTCGGTCTTTTTTATTTCACAGTCTCTTTTACTCAAAATGTATTGTCTACTCACTCTTTTTTGAGTCCACACTACCAGAAAATGTTCTAAAATAAACATAATAAATAAAAAAAGCCTAAAAGTGAAAATATCTTGGGGTATCTTGGGGTCTTGTTCACGAGGGAGGGAAGGAGAGAGCGAGGGACTGACAAGCTGATTGGGCCAGTGTCTGCAGTGAAGTGGACGGTCGTGGTGAAGAGGGAGCTGAGCCAGAAAGCAAGGCTCTCGATTTACTGGTAGATCTATGTCCCCACTCTCACCTATGGTCATGAACTTTAGGTAATGACTGAAAGAACAAGATCGCAGATACAAGCAGACAAAATGAGTTTCCTCCGGAGGGTGGCCGGGCTCAGCCGTAGAGATGGGGTGAGGAGCTCAGACATTCAGGAAGTACTCCGAGTAGAGCCGCTGCTTCTCCGCATCGAGGGGAGCCGGCTGAGGTGGTTCGGGTATCTGGTCAGGACGCCACCTGGACACCTTCCTGGGGTGGTGTTGTGGGCATACCAGCAGGAGGTCCCCCGTTCGACCCAGGACATGTTGGAGCAAGTATATTTCTAATCTGGCCCGGGAACACCTTGGGGTCCTGCCGGAGGAGCTGGTGGAGCTGGCTGGGGAGAAGGCTGTCTGGAATGCTCTACTTGAGATGATGCCCCCGCGGCCCGGATGAGCGAAGGAGAACGAATGAATGAAAAGTGAAAATGAATGTTGGTGAAAACAAGAAGGTGCAACACTTAACATCACTGAAGATATTAAAACAGCAACAAAGAGCAAAGCAAATGTATCTTCCACAGGCAGCCACTGAAATATACACTATGTCAGAAAAAATGAAAGCTTGTTATAAAAACTTAATGCAACATGTATAAAATGACACAAAACTGCTAAGCTCTTAGGATCGATTACTTTAGTTTCTAAGTTAGACAACTGCTTTTCTGTTTGTCTCTTTTTCATTTATTTCCTAGCATTTTGTTTTGTGTTATGTTGTTTTGATTTACATATGTTTATAGTCCTATGACAGGTGAAGTTAGGATCATTTTTATCCCTGCAAACCAGATATTAAAACCTGCGTTTGACCTTTCCTGTCTCTGCTTATATAGTCCATAATTTCCAGGTGTTCAGTGTCACGTTTCATTTAGGCTTTTCTTTCAGTAGTCCTTCATCCAAGATTTTGTTTTGTTTTTGTTCTGTTTTGGTGGTTTGGGGATGGGGTGGGTTGCCTCATGGTTTTGTATTAATGTTTTGGGACAGTCGGCCTTGCAGCCCCGTTAGTTTTTGTTTCAGTTTCTTTCTTTTTCTTTCTCTCTGAGCTTCCTGCCCGTATTTGGGTCATCTATTATACACAAGCTCACGGCACAATGTTCCACACCACTTCATAGAAACATAACAAAAAGATTGGACAGCACATCAACAACAGACATGATCCAAAATCCTTAAGAGTCAGTGCTTTGCTACAGCAATATGTTGTACTAGCATAACAAGAGATTCCAGCCTCAAGCACAGTGTGGTTGTGCAACAGCATGAAGCCAGTGCAGGACAAACAAAGGTTTTCCTTGTTGAAGAAAACTGGATTTATATTTATGTGTTTTTAATGTTCAGTACTGTGGAAAAACAATTTCTCCTTAAGCATTTTTATGTCTTTTTGGTCACACTTAGGTGTTGTTAAAACAATTACATCAGCCTGACAAGCTACCCTATATATGTGAATATACAGCCTGGCCATGACCCATAGGGAGAGCTCAGTCGTGGATGGGATCTATGGTTGTCTTTCAAACTGTCTCAGTATGCTATTGGACAATGAACAACGGGACATACTTACAGATGTCAGTCTACGGGGCCGTCTGCCATACTCCGTAAAAGAAGACATAAATACATTTTTTTCTAGATAACTTTAGTACTTTTATCTGCTGTTGACTTAAAGAAAAGTCCAAGTCTAAATAGTCCAAAGTTGATGCCAAAACTATTTCAAATGAGCCACCACCATCTTTCTATTTTTGCTTAGTCACAGTACATCCCGCCCACCAAACTGATAGAGCAATGTGATTGACAAGACACAAGCCTGTCTGGGTCTGCTGAGACTCTACTGAGACTCTAATGGAGCGACCTGCAGAGCAAAATCATTTTGTTTGTGCTACAGTGTAGATTTGTAGGCTACCTGTTCCCTCATTAGCTGCAGAAAATAAACGAGGAAACGCTCGGACTAAAAAGGCCAGTCTTTTCCAGGTCATGTTGAAAATTAGCATTCATGGACACACCCATCTTGTCTCGGGACTTGGGAAGGCTGTTGTTGGTTTAACGTCCAGAGGAGAGCTGAGAACATCTCCGCTAAAATAAGCTAACCATTAGCATTAGCAACTCCACAACAGAGTTCCTTCAGGCTTGTTTTATTTGTGAAGACAAAACATCAACATTGCAAAGCAAGTGGAGTCAGTGGTAAAGTCATGTTGCTGTTAGCCAATCAGAGCAGAGATGTCTGGATTTCAGGAAATAAGACTCTAAATCCTGCTGTTTTCAGCTCACCTCTCCTGTGGTTCACTTCTAGTTCCTTAACCCTTTAAGACCGGTCGGAGCGCCGGCGCTCCCGTTTGCATGTCTGTGTTCAAATGCTTGTAAAACTGAAACTTTATAAGATAGAACAAAAATTTTTTGCATATTAAACTGAAGGAGTTACACTTAAATCTCACACACTGAACTTGTCCCAGAGCGCTGCACATTTCCGCTAATGAGTTTGCAAAAAACAACCAAAATGTGCTAATAAGAAAAGCGTTTTTATTCAGACACAGATGCCGTGTCGTTCTGATCTGCAGCTAACAGGGCTTCACACGCTAGAATAAACATCGTCACGTTGTCAACATGAACTGTCACATGATTATCATTCACCCAATCACCTGCTTTGACGTCATTTTCCTGCGAATTGTAGTTCTTTGTAGTCCCAGTCCTTCACCTTTTTCTTGTGCTTTTTCGCAATAATACATTTAGACAAACACATCACACACCACTACAAACTTCCGACACACTCACACACCACTACAAACTTCTGACACACTCACACACCACTATGAATGTTTTGATGAATCACGGACCCGCCAAATGGTACATCTTCCCTCTTCGAAGCAGTTGACGCCATTACAGCACCGGGTGATGTTAAGGTTTCACTTTCAGTTTCTTCACGTATATAATCATGCAATATTAATTATTATTGTTATTATTATTAGTGAGGGAAAAGGAAAATTATATACTACAGAAAAATTAGCTACAAATATTCAACATTATTAGGTTAGACTCCTGCAGGTTATTATTATTTATGTTTTCGTTTTTGTTAAGGTTTATATAAATAAGTGTATCTCAGAAACTATTTTATGGAAGCACTTCAAATAAAATTGTGGTTGTTTGAAATGATTGTGTGAAACTTTTTTCTAATGACAATTTTGACGAATAAAGCTGTGGCATTTCTGTATAATATAAAATATGTGTAAAAACAAAAAACAATTTTCAATTTCTGTGTAGATAATTGCATTTTTTAGTAAAATATTTTGTTGCTATGAACATTTTACATTTATATAACAAAAATTTTGAATGTAAGGGTTGTGTTGATGCATAGAAAGTTGAAACACTCCAAAAAATGGCACCACAGCATGTAAAAATGTAAATATAAGTTCTGGCGAACTTGTTCTATGGCAGGTCTTAAAGGGTTAAACAGGAGCACAAGAGCTTTTTCCCACAGAGCTCCACTCACAAAGCATTCATGTATACTACAGACCACTTCAGATGTGTTGAAAAAACAAGTGAACTTGGTCTTTACTGTCCTTTATGATGATTTTTTTTTCACTGATTGTTTATTTGCACATGCCGCTGACACAGCAGCTGGCAGAATAATTGAAAAACATGTAAAGAAGTTGTCTTTGTGTAACAGAACATGGTGATGTTGCATGTGGAAATAGTGTTATAACAAGGCTTTTATCTATTCACACTTGGTGTTGATCCCAACTTTCATCTCACTTACTAATAAGGATGAACCCTCATTGTGTCTGGGTACTACGCTGACTGGTGTGAAAACAAAACGCACTCTAAATGCGTTTTCACAAAAACTTCACTTTTTTAACCCATATTTCTATTTATGTCTTCTTATTTTGTCTTTTATTGTACAAATTTAGCTTAAAGTGGACCTCATTTTATGTTCAAACTCAACATTTTTCCATTAATCTCTCCAGAGCCATGTTCCAAATATATAATGGCCATAATGTTGATGGAATGAGCTACTTTTATAAAGATACAGATGCATTTAATGGGCAGTCGAACATTTTAATGGATACCATTTTTGGTTCTTTTTTAAAACACAGAAAAGGTTTCATTTTACCTTGCTTGCTGACAGTTTCGTTCGCGGCTGCAAACTTCCCCAGAGCTGACGCTGATGGTGGCGTCACTTCCTACTCCGTCAACCTCACAGCAGATGACATAGCACAACTGATAGCTAACTCCACTTACTTCACATGCAATAATACAATATACAAAAACCTGGAAGGCTTCACCATGGGTAAACCGTTATCAGCCACCCTGTGCGAGTTTTTCATGGAAGACCTAGAACAAAAAGCCATAGCCACTGCCCCCCCCCCCCCCCCCCCCCCCCCAACTGCTAAATAAAAATTATGGAAACCCTACGTAGATGACATACTGGAAATCATACCAAAAGGACAAACAGAAACACTAACACAACACTTGAATAACATTGACGACACAGGCAGCATAAAGTTCACTTATGAGTCGGAAACAGAAGGCAGCATAGCTTTTATGGACATGAAAATCACCAGACAGACCGACGGGACCCTAAACATAAACACATATAGGAAACCAATAGACCAGTATCTATTATGGACATCAGAACACCCCATCATACACAAAATGTCAGTAATCAGAACATCATATCACCGAGCAAACATAATAACAGTAGAAAGAGACCGTAAACAAGAGGACAAGCACATACAACACGCTTTAAAGACCTGCGCATACCCGACATGGGCAATAAACAAAGGAAAACAACAAACAACAACAGAAAGAAAAGAATAACCTAAGCAAAGAACCAGAAACCCAGAAAGACAAGAACCAAAACCAGTGATAACCCTACCATACATCAGAGGCATAACAGAAAAAATAAGAGCAACAGTGAAAAAACACAACATAAACACACCAACAAAACCATACACAACAGTTAGAAACAGACTAGTACACCCAAAAGACAAGATACCAGCTGGACTTAAATGTGGAGTCGTTTACGAAATCCCATACAAACTCTGCAATAAAACATACATGAGAAAAACCGGACGCCAACTCAACACACGAACAATTGAACATAGAAAGGAGTGCGAGAAAGAAAAAGTCGAAAACACACAAGAGCAGCAAAACAAGAAGCAGAAAGTACAATAAAGAAGTCAGCCGTAACAGATCACTGCACAACAGAAAACCATATAATGGACAGGGACAACACAAGGATCATAAACACCGAACAACAGAAATACAAAAGATGAATAAAGGAAGCTATAGAGATAAGGAGACATGGATGTGGGACTATGAACAGAGACGATGGGGTCTACACATTGGATCGTGCATGGGACTGCATCATTGGAGAGAGGAGAGCAGGCAGCAGAGGGTGACAATGTCCTCTGCTGCCCGCGGACAAACGGAGTAGGAAGTGACGCCACCATCAGCGTCAGCTCTGAGGATGCTTGCAGCCGCGAACGAAGCTGCCAGGAAGCAAGGTTAAAAGAAACCTTTTCTGTGTTTTAAAAAAATAGCCAAAAATGGAATTAGAAATGAAACACAGCAAGAACGTACCAAAGATTTTAGTGGATAGAAAAGCACTTGGATGCCCTCATCTAAGCTTGTGTAACTGGTAAACACAACAAGAATAGCATTTTAAGGAGGATGGACAAAGTTTAATCAAAATTAAGACTAAATTTTTCACACAAACTATCAGAAAACAAACAACAAACTAAAACTATATTCTTGTCCTCATGTTCATGTTCTCCCAAGGTGTTAGTCTGTTCCTGTCGGATTGGTGGTCAGTGATACTGTTTTCATTGAGTTTAAAAGCACAAATCTCCCTGAGGACCTTTTGAAAGAGCCTTGAAGCATTATTCCTGACCAAAGATGCACCCAGAGAGTCAAAGCTGACTTATGCTTGAGCAAATATTTCAAAATATTTTTCTTTTAAAGGAAACAGAAGGAGAAGAAGTATGGATCTCTATTCAAAGAGAACTGCGCTGGAAGAAGAGAAAAGACCATTACTGTTTTTTTAATGTAATAAACTGAAATCTTACCCTTGGTGCTCTTCTAAATTGTGTGTTCATTCACAGCTTTGTTTATTTATTTGTAGAATTTAATACACCGTGCTCCAGGTTTCTAAGTTCCTATCGGCATAGAAAGACAGACATTCCACTTGAATGAACAATTTCTTAGGCGCATAAAGTCAAACATTTTGTTCAGTGTACCGGGATAATAACTGCACACAAACACAATAGTTGATGCAAACACCAAGCAAAATAAAGTCCATCATTCAGTTTCCTGTGATGGTACAATGACAAAGAGGCCATTTGATGCTCCTTGTAGGATCTTACAAGCTAAATTGGTGTGTGTGTGTGTGTGTGTGTGTGTGTGTGTGTGTGTGTGTGTGTGTGTGTGTGTGTGTGTGTGTGTGTGTGTGTGTGTGTGTGTGTGTGTGTGTGTGTGTGTGTGTGTGTGTGTGTGTGTGTGTGTGTGTGTGTGTGTTCTTGCAAGTCTATGTGTTTGATACCTGGAGTTAGATTTATTGGATTTGAGGATTTCTCCTGCTGGGCTCTCTGTGGTACAAGTGGGCTTGACTTAGTTTCTCTGTGTGGAACTGGCAGGGCTTTGGACTAACCTTGCAGTGTAGGTGTCACTCGACTGAACTGTTGTCATTATTCAATTATAGAGAATTAGCCACTGGCTAACACGAGCACGCCATGCTGTGAAAACTGCCACCGAATTAGATAGTAAGCTTGGCAAGGTTAATTCTAACAGGACATAAATGGAATCAGTCACAACAGGCCTGTTTTTATGTGATGATGTACAATAGAAAGCTTTAGGACATCTTCCTCTTCACTCCGTAGGTCAGGAAATGACAAAAACCATGCTAGCTGTTCAAAAAACCAATGAGGTTAATTGAGTGTTGGGTCACAAGGAGACCTTTTAAAGTTCACTCAAACTGAAGTACACAATTTCAAATTGGGTTGATGTTCAGTTTCAATATATTAAGAAATACTGTGATTTTAAAGGTCAGTGCTTTTGTAAATGTCAGTTTTTATTTGGCACGCTTATTCTAATATCTGAAAAAAAAGAAAACATGCAGAAAAAGATAAAAATTCAATGCGAATAGAGTTAGGTATAATTACAAAGACAATATCGATCTGAAGAATGTTTACGCCAACATCAAGGGCACTTACAGACCAACCTTAAGGAACTGTTAGCTGAAAATATAACAGCCACATTTAATATAAAGTCTTATTTCTTCTAGTCTTCTTTAAGTAAAATGTAGTGTCAAAGGTACAATATGTTAGAATTCTACAGTGAAATACTAACATAACAGTCTAATGTCTCAATCATGTGGAAGGACGGTTACTTTGAAACAAATTTCCTTCTCAGTCAACTGGGGGTTGTCAGTTTTTCTCCTTTTAAAAATCCTAAGAGGGACTTAGTTTCTGTTTACAATCTGTGAGCCTGAGAGATTGCCGAGCTGGCGCTAAGTAGGGGCTGCCGAGCCTACATTTGTAATTCAACACCAGCCAGCAAAACGCAGCAGTGTTTTGTAAAGATCCTAAGCCAGTAAACAGGAGCTATCCAGAAGTTTTTTTTTCTTGCCACCCTAAAAGGCCTGGTCATCTTTTTGTTTTACTCCAATATCTGGGGAATAAGGCTAGAGGCTAACATTGAGCTAACAGTGAAATAGAAGCAAATAGTCAGCTCTAAAAATATCTCATGCTACTTTTCCAATTACCAACTGCTTGACATTATAGTGAAATGTAAAGACCTACTTTTCAACTTGCTGTGTATGACTTAGCTTTGCTAGTCATCTAGAATCTTCTGGAACTGAGCCGTAGCTGGCAACAACCATGAAGGTCACAGTACGGGAGTGAGAAAGTGACTCGTTTTGTTTGGCAAATGGGCTGCAGTACCCACATTTGACCACAGGATGTCATTCAAACTTCATACCTACATGATGCACCTTTAAATTGAATATAAGATTACATTACTTGTAAGTGGTTCTTTTCAGTTGATGGTGGTCTAGAATTATTTTTTGCACATGACATTGATGTGAAAAACTATTCAAACTGCTGAGCTTCCTCAGAAAAGTTTAGTCTAATCAAATCAAGTCAAATCAAATCAATTTAATTTATTAATAAAGCACCTTCTACAACCTTATTGGATGTCCTTATCATAAAGGACATGATAAATAAATATATATAAATATATGTAAGGTTATGAAGTTCATTGTTTTCAACTCCATACAGCTGCCCCCTGTGCACAATAACACCGTGTAGAAAAACCAAGGTCGGGTGTTCCTCAGACTGTTTACATTCCAGGAGAAGAGTCCGAAGGAGAAGAAGAAACTTTACTTAATCAAAGTACTTTATTTGT
>NC_091746.1:78801860-78964360 GCF_043380555.1 Nothobranchius furzeri | reverse complement strand
CAAACGGTGCCTCGTTTCGGTACCCGTCCGTCATAACGATAACTTGCCTAGACAGCTGCGCATGCGCAAGAGCGTTATGTCGTCGGTCCCTGCGAGCGAGTTGTAAACAGAGCAGCATGGTAGAAAGAACGCACGCTAAAGCTTGGGTCCACTTCACTAAATGTGATGGTTAACTGGGTGATGAAACCAGCGACAGACAACGATCTAAGTGAGACATCCTCATCTTAATCTGTTCCGGTAAGTAAATAAAATGTTTAAGATAACGTTACCTTGATATGTTAGCTTCCGTTTCGCTAATAGTGCGTTCGCTTTCTCCTCGGAACTCCGAATTTCCGCCTAGAAGAACATGAACGCGCTCTAAAGTTTGGCTTCACTTTACTAAATGCGACGGGTGATTGGGTGAAGAAGAAACCAGCGACAACGATCTAAGTGTGAGGCATCATCGTTTTAATCTGCTCCAGCAGTTAAATAAACTGTTAAAGATAACGTTAGCTTGATATGTTAGCTTCCATTGCCACCGTTGTTATAAGCTAATGGTGCGTTCGGTTTCTCCTCGGAAATTCTAACTTCCCAGTAGGAAAAATCAAATGAAAAAAGACGGCAAAAGGAATGAAGATACACAGTAAATTTAGTTCACAGTAAAGATATTTGCTTCAGTTTAATTATCAGCTTATAAAACTACAAGGACGATGTTAAAATACAAACAGTTGAATGTTATTTATCGTGATATTTATCAAATATTGTTATATAGAGAGAAAAATATATATTTAATTATAAAAGAGAATTAAAATAAACACTCAAAAGTATCGAAAATTGGTACCGTTAAGTACCGGTATCGATTCGTACGTACCGGGAATTAGTACCGGATCGATTCAAATGTCAAAGGTACCCATCCCTAATTGCCACTAAAACTAACTTCTTCAAGGTTGTTAGTCAGCCCCAGAAATCGGATGAGGAGTTCAAAGTAGTGCTGCTGATGTAGTTCCGGCTGACTGGGGTGCTTCCTGGTTACTTTCCTCTGGAGGGAATACAAGGATAGTCCACTGGGAGGTGATTCAGAGCTCACTGTAGGTATTATGTATCCTTTCCCTGGTGAGATTGCCTTGAGATTCCTGGGCAGCGGGATGGGCTTCCTCCAAATGACCCGTTAGCCCTGAAACCTGAACTTTGATAAGTGGTGGAAATTAGATAGATAAGTGTAAACCCTTTAAATCAGTGTGTCGTTATTTCAAAGTGCCTTCAGCTGGAAGGTTAGTAAACACCAGCAAAGTACACTCCTAGCACCACATAGTCTTCATGACCTTGTAATGTGCACCTTATTTATCAAAGGAGAGAATTACCAGCTTGATGTTCCAGCTTGTAATCTGAACACGTTACATGATTCCACACATTATGTAGTGTTAACAGGTTAGGCTCATTTGTAATCAATCAATCTAACTTCAAGACCAAACACAGACTCAAATCAACCTTCTGAGTCACACAAACACCCCCTGAGGGCTTCATTGATGCCAAAACCATAAACTGCAGCTACGAACAAAAACACAGGAACCACATGGGGGAGATAAAAATGTGGAGAATGACTGTTTCTGTTATTTGACATTTTCCCGAGACTGTTTTTACTTTGTGCGTGTGTGTGTGTGTGTGTGTGTGTGTGTGTGTGTGTTTGTGTCATTATATACTTCCTATTTTCCTTGAATGCATTTGTATGACTGAAACTAAGAACAAAAAGAAACTGACTTGCTTCCATTGCCTAACACTGAGAGTATGGATACCACTGGCACTAACTTTCAGAAAGCAGGCAGAGAGAGTTCCTCACCATCTCTCTAAAAATACCTTTGAGAACTTTGACAGTTTGTAATGAACAGACTGATGCAGAGGTTCACAAGACTGTTCTTAAAGGTGTGGGAACCTCCTTAATTAATACATTTGCAGTGGTCTCTGGTAGGAATAAATGCCTTGAAAGCCATACTCGGGGCAAAAAGAAAAGCCCAGAAACGCATGCATCAGCACAGACAAGTCTGGCAATAGCGGGCAGTGCATACCTAAATCATTGTAAGCAAGCTGTACTTTTTTGTTCAAGTAAGGCCTTATCTACAGATTGCCATTATGGTCAAAAATCCCTGGGAGCGGAATTTACAAGTGCTTCATCAGATCATTCAACCTCCAGCAAAATGACTAGCACATCAGACTCCTTTTCATCATGGGTGAAGCAGTAAATGTATAAAACAACATTTATAAATGATGACAATTTTGTAACTACTTGTTCCAAATTAGTAAATGCATTTTGTCCTCCTGGACTCATGTAGAAACATTGCATCTAATATGGCGTCGCCCAGAGACTTAGACCCACGTCCATGTATTTTAGACCCAATTTTTTTGGTTATACATTACAAGGCTGCCAATGTTTTCCAAAAATTGGGCATCATTTAATTTCCAGAAATTAATGGAAAAAACTACACATTGTCTCTTCAACACAGTCTTATTGCCTGATATTTAGACATCTAGCCTCTGATTGGATGACAGCAATGCAAGTCTACCATTGACTCCGTTTGCAAACAACACAAGTCTGGAGGAGAACCTGCCATGGGGTTGAGTTACTAATGCTAGCCAAAACGTTCTATTCTGATTCTGGACACTAAAACAACAACAGCCTTCCCTGTTGCAAGCCAGTGTGGGTGAGTCCAAGGGACTGCTTGACATAGATCTGTCAGGCTTTTCATATCCTAGTGTCTATTTTCTATCAGAAGCTAATAATGCAGGAGATAGGTGTAGGAGACTATTATCATGTTCAGCCTGCATGAAAAACTCAGAGTGACCAATTATAATAAGCAAAAATCAATAAAATTGTTTTTTCAGTGAACTACACCTTTAGAAAATAACAAGACCAGTGGGATTAGCTGAAATAATCAGGCCCAAATAGAAACAGCAGAAAATAAATCATTACAGTGTTTAAATGCTTTCTGTTTAGCAGTTATGGTTTAGCAGTGGTATAGATCCAAAGGATGCATTATTTTCATTTGGTCCACAACATCAGTTAGGGGGAAATATCTGAACAAGTACTGTATTACTTGTCATAAAATTTGCAAATGGACCCTGATGCTCCCCAGATAATAATGTGTTTAATGAGCTTCTAGTTGTTCATGAAATTTTTCCAGCAGGTCAAGGTTTCTTCAGTGAGATCCTGTTCAGCAAAAATCAAGATTCAATTGTTTTATTAACTGTTCCAAAGGGTCACACTTGAGTCAGCATGAAAAAAGTGCATCAGTGGCCATTTGGCACAGAATTGCTTCTTTATGTACCTTCCTCTCATCATTTTTGGTAATGATTTTTCTGCACAGACTTCCACAGTTTATCCATGTCAACCTGAACTGACGGTAATGACTTACATTTGAGCTTGTGAATACTGCCTTGAAGAGAAAAACCTCATAATTTGATGAAACGTTAAACAAATGGTTGTATTTTGTTGCTTGAGTTATATCAGTAGTTATATATGTTTTATGGTAGCAGCATAATCATCCATAAAAATCTGCTGACAGAGCAGAGAACTGTTTAAACTTTCATTAGTTGCTTCTTGTCCACTTTTTAACCTCTGTGAAAGCACATCCCTCCTGATGGGTAAATATGGACACCGGCCGAAGAGCGCCACTGGTGTCCACTCTCACTGAAAACCAATGTTCATTATGTAGTTAATAGTTGCGGAGAGAATCATGGTTGGTGATGGGAAGGAATTATTCTTCCACTTCCCTTGTGTGTGATAGAATTTCAAGGCTTAGTGGAGGTCACTCTCTTTCCTCATTCAATTACAGACGGACATAAATCAAGATGCTTCTCCATCCATTTTGGGCTACTACTGACCATTTTATTGTGACCTTGTTCACATTTACAATGGATATTTGACTCTGTGCCACTCTAGTTTTTACATTGTGTAATTTAAACAGTGACAGTGCTGTCCTTTATGTTCTGTTTTTGGAACAGTGACTCAATAAAATTTTATCTGGTGGAATACACAGAAAATGAAGAACTTACTCGGTTACATCCGGACCTCCAGCGTGGTCCGATAATCCTCTTGGTTAGGTGTTGTGTTTAAATTAACACCTCACACACCCACAGATTTGTGGAATGACTTTCAGGTTATTGCAGATGATTCCAAAAATGAGCTCTTATTAATTATTTTAATACATCTGGAGCAGTCTCTGGTAGGAATGAATGCCTCGTAAGATGTTCTTTGGGGAAAAAATAGCTCACAGATTTGCCTGTTTGAGGACGTACAAGTCAGCTGAAGAAGAAAGTGGCAGCAGAAGGCAGGATTTTGAGTACTTTTTCCTCATATTTGGACAGCTCACCTCTGTAGCGATCCTCCAGCAGAACCCGAGCAGCCGGGACCTCAGGCCAGCTGGGTGACGGTACGCAGGAAGCATAGAGCCCAGCCTATGGGCCACCACCAACCCTTCCACGTTTTTAATAGATTTTCCCTGCTCAGTGACGCACCCACTGACAAGCCGACTCTGATCATTGGCAGCTCCATAGTCAGAAACATGGCATTAGAGACTCCGGCAACCATAGTTAAATGTTTACCTGGGGCCAGAGCGGGTGACATTAAATCTTATCTAGTACTGCTAGCTAAGGATGAGCGTAAATAAGGATAAGCGTAAATACAGTAAGATTGTTATTCACGCTGGCGGTAACGACACCCGGTTATGCCAATCGGAGGTCACTAAGATTAATGTTGCTTCGGTGTGCAAGTTTGCCAAAACAATGTCGGACTCCGTAATTTTCTCTGGCCCCCTGCCTGATCGGACCAGTGACGACATGTTTAGCCGCATGCTGTCCTTCAACTGCTGGTTGTCTATGTGGTGTCCTGACAACAACGTGTGCTACATTGATAATTGGAAAACTTTTTGGGGAAAACCTGGTCTGATGCGGAGAGACGGCATCCATCCCTCTATGGATGGTGCAGCTCTTCATTCTAGGAACATGGCCAGTTTTATTAGTCCTCCATGACAACCCAGGGCCCGGAGCAGGCAGCAGAGTCGTAGTTTAACCCACCCCTCTGCAGCTTCTGTACTGTTACCCACCCACTACCCCTTAGAGACAGTGTCCTGCCCACGGCCAAAATCACACAGATTAAATATCAGGCTTAATAAAGCAAATCATGGAAATCTCATAAATATTAGAACAAATTCAACTGAGCAGAAAACTAGAAAAAATAAATGTGGGTTGTTGAACATTAGATCCATTTTTCTAAGACTGTGAGTTAATGACTTGATTTGTGATAATCAGATCTCTTTGCTCTCTCTCACAGAATCCTGGCTGCAGCAAGAGGAATATGTTAGCTTAAACGAGTCGACTCCTTCAAATTATTTAAATCAACATATTGCTCGAAGAACAGGGTGAGGAGGAGGAGTAGCAACCATTTTTCTTTGGGATTTATTAATCAGTCCCTTACCAATTAATAGCTACAGTTCGTTCGAACATCTTATTCTTAGTTTTCCTAATCCAGATTGCAAAGCTGTAAAACCACTCTTGTTTGTAGTTTTATATCGTCCACTAGGCCCTTACTCTGAGTTTTTGGATCAGATCTCTGATTTTTTATTTGATTTGGTGCTAAATACTGATAAGGTCGTTGTAGTGGGGGATTTTAATATTAATGTGGACATTGAAAATGATAGCCTCAATGTAGCCTTTAGTAATATCTTAGACTCAATTGGTTTTACTCAAAGAATACATAGCTCCACCCACTCCTGCCATCATACATTAGACCTTGTGCTGACTTATGGCATAGAGTGTGAGGAAATAACAATCTTTCCACATAATCCAGTCCTCTCGGACCACTTTCTGATAACCTTTGAGTTTTTTATAACTGAGTTCTCGAGACATGAAAGTAAATTTCACTATAGTCGGTCTCTATTTGACAACGCTGTTGCGTCTTTTAAATCAACTGTTCCATCTTTACTGTCCTCAGCATCTCAGAGGCATGCAGCAGAGGGCAATATTTTCAGTTCTAGCCCCTCACAAATTGATGCCTTAGTTCATCAAGTTAATTCCTCTTTACGTGTGGCATTAGATGATGTTGTCCCTTTAAAAAAGAAGGTAATTAGGGACAGGAAGTTGGCTCCCTGGTTTAATTCTCATTTACGAGCCTTAAAACAAAACTCTTGGAAATTTGAGAGAACATGGCGCTCTACGCACCATGAAGAGGCCTACCTATCCTGGAAAAATAGTCTTGTGCTTCATAAAAATAAGCTTCGACAAACTAGAACTGCTTATTTCTCAGCATTAATTGAGGAGAATATGCATAATCCTAAATTTCTTTTCAGAACAGTTGCTAAACTTACACAGAATCATAGCTCTGAGCCATCTATTCCCTTAGCCCTCAGCAGCAATGACTTCATGGGATTTTTTACAAGTAAAATTAATTCTATTAGAAACAAAATCTTTAGCATTCTCCCTAATGAGATTTCTTCTTCCTCAGTAAGTGAGGCAGCATCAGAGGTGACTGTAGAACCTCATCTGTGCTTGAACCGTTTTGATCCAGTTGAGCTTTCAGATTTATCAAAAATATTAGCTTCATCTAAACCTTCAACTTGCATTTTGGATCCAATCCCAACCAAATTATTTAAAGAAGCGTTTCCTTTGGTTATTGCCCCATTCTAGATATGATCAATCTATCCTTAGTAAATGGGTATGTACCACAGGATTTTAAGGTTGCTGTAATCAAACCTTCACTTAAGAAGCCTTCTCTGGATCCAGATGACCCAATGAATTATAGACCAATATCTAACATTCCATTTTTATCCAAAGTCCTGGAGAAAATAGTGGCCATCCAAGTATGTGAGCATTTAAACACTAATGCTCTGTTTGAGGAATTTCAGTCTGGTTTTAGAGAGTATCACAGCACTGAAACTGTGTTAGTGAGAGTTACAAATGATATTCTCATGGCCTCAGATAAGAGTCTTGTGTCTGTTCTAGTCTTGTTAGTCTTGTTTGACACAGGTGATCACAATGTTCTTTTAGAAAGACTTGAACATGTTGTAGGGATCAAAGGAACAGCACTAGGCTGGTTTAAATCCTACCTGTCTGACAGATTTCATTTTGCAAATGTACATGACAAATCATCTTCATAATCCAGGGTTACTTGTGGAGTACCACAGGGTTCAGTGCTTGGACCAATTGTTTTTACTATATATATGCTCCCAATTGGTAAAATCATTAGACAGCATGGGATAAACTTCCACTGTTATGCTGACGATACTCAGTTATATTTATCCATCAACCCTGAAGAACCTAATCGGTTGGGTAGATTACAGGCTTGTCTTAAGGCAAGACAGAAGTTCTCATCTTTGGACCAGAAATCCAGAAAAGGAAATTGCTTAGTCAATCACCTGACCTGAATGGCATTACATTAATCTCCGAGAACAAAGTAAGGAACCTTGTTGTTATCTTTGACCAGGACATGTCATTCAAATCCCAGGTTAAACAGGTTTGCAGGATTTCCTTTTTCCACCTTCGGAATATTGCTAAGATTAGCAGCATCCTTTCCAGGAGTGATGCTGAAAAACTAGTTCATGCATTTATTACATCAAGACTGGATTACTGTAATTCATTACTCTCAGGAAGTCCACAGAATATAGTTAAAAGTCTTCAGCTTGTCCAAAATGCTGCAGCTAGAGTTCTGATGAGAATTAAAAAGAGAGATCATATCTCTCCTGTCTTAGCTTCCCTACATTGGCTGCCTGTTAAATTCAGAATAGATTTTAAGATCCTTCTTCTCACATATAAAACTCTTAATAATCAAGCTCCATCATACACCAGTGATCTGATTGTTCCATTCGTTCCTAACCGAGCACTTCACTCTCAGACTGCAGGTTTACTGGTGGTTCCCAGAATATCTAAAACTAGGATGGGAGGCAGATCTTTTAGTTATCCGGCTCCTCTCCTGTGGAACCAGCTCCCAGCTTTAGTCCGTGAGGCAGACACCTCGTTTACTTTTAAGACTAGGTTTAAAACATTTTTATTTGATAGGGCCTATGATTAAAATCTGATGTTAGCCTAAATCTGGACAAGTGGGGGAGTAGAGGGAGGTGGAGTGTACAGTCGGTAAAGACGGCTCTCCCTTGCCCTGCCTCCAACATGCCTCCTTCTAAAAGGCTAGGTTATCCAGAGTTATCTCTGTAGTTATGCTGCTATAGGCTTAGACTGCTGGAGGATACACTGACCACTTTCACACTCTACTACTTTCTTCTACAATCTGCTCTTTAACTGTATTATTTTCTGCAATTTCAGCTGTTAACTTTATTTTCTCTTGTAACGTGAGGAAGTATGGGTTTCTGTGCCAAAGGTCGTATTTGCCCGGCTGGGTCAAAGCTGGGTCACGCAGCACCTTCACCCACAGATTAAGACCTAAGCCGCCAGTAAGTCTGAAGGAATCCACAACAGCCGAACACCTGCATCTCCAGAAGAAGGACTTCACACAGTCTAGTCATAATAAAACAGAGTCTTAAGCTTCCTTTATTTTATTAATGTTAAATAATCATTTGATCACTTTGCTCATTATAAATGTATTTTAATCAAATGAATGATTATTATGCTTTGGGTAATCATAATGAACTATAATGAATCAGTATACTTAAATGTTTTTGAAGATGTTTAGCGATGACCTTCACACCTGCTCATACAGGGCTGGACCCACAGTAACTTCAAAACACATTTGCTCTGACGCACAACAAGTTTGCTTTGGGAAGAGAAGTGGTTTCGGTAAGTTAGTCAGAACGAGGGTGAGAACGGAAGAGAATGGAAGTGCGGAACGAACGCCATGGGGAAAAGAGCCCTGCAGGTCCTTTTTCTCCCACCACGCTATTTCTGTCAAGCCAGACAGAATAGCTGAAATGCAACCCGCTAACACAGACTCGCCCCAGAGTCTTTTGATTTCTGAGTTAATTTAAACATGAGAAAGCGCATCTGCCGAAACGCTTCAGCAACGTGTACCAAGGTCAACTCTGGACTGGACCGTCGCACACCTTCGTCTTTTCTGTCAGCCAAGGTGTCATCTGGATAACACATCCTCCGAGGTCCGGATCTAAAAGAGGGTCCTAAGTGCGGTGAGGCAGAACACGACAGATAGCGTTCTGATGCTGTTTTTCTAATAAGAACTAAAGTTTAATTGCAAAACATCATTTTTCACTCAGTTCACCTTCTCTCTCCCTGAAGCAATCTCAGACACCTGCATGCACGCATTCATAATTCCATCATTCTCAAATCTTAGCACATCCAACACAAGGTCTATTTGAGTAAGCTTAAAATATCAACTTTTAAAGATTGTCCAACAAGGTTGCCAATGTTGATTGTTTTTTCCATGGTTGTCATTTCAAATCGTTAGTTTAAATTGAAGAAATAAATCTCTTACAATTTAAACTTGCCTTTTCATTGAAGTGAAACACAGACAAACGGATATGACCATCAGTTTATCGATGAAAACAACCTTTGAGTCTTCTTATCTCTATAAAATTTGGTTATTAATTTGTTAAAAATTAATATTCCAGATTATTATGTAGAGTGGTTCATCTTTCATAAAAGAGCCAAGAACCATTACGCTACATTCTCTAAGTGTTTTTCTCCCCAGAAGAAGCTACAATGATGTTCTGCTGAGCTGTGGTGGCCTCATGGAGGGGGCCATCGTCTAGCACACTGCTGCCAACCACTTAAACATTCTCTCTCTCCTGATAATAACTTTTTGCTCTCCTTGACGTTGGATGTGCTACTACTAGTTTATCCATTTAATTAGAGATCCACTAGGATAAATACAATAAAGTTTATCTCTCACCAAATAGAATATTTACTAAGAAATCACAATATAACTATAGACACATTACTTTGTCTTTGTCTGTGTGTGTGTGTGTGTGTGTGTGTGTGTGTGTGTGTGTGTGTGTGCGTGCGTGCGTGCGTGTGTGTGTGCCTGCTCTGTCTTCTCGATCCCCAGTGAGTCGTGGTGGATGGCTGCTTATACTGAGCCAGGATTCTCTGGAGGTTTCTTCCTGTTAAAAGGGAGTTTTCCTCTCCACTGTCGCTTTATGCTTGCTTAGTATGAGGATTGCTGTAAATTCACTGACACTAGTCAGTGACGTGATGCTATTTGCTGTGTTTCTTATATAGGAAACATTATTTCTGATTGGCTTAATGAACTGACCTGAATTGGAATGTTTATTATGTGAAGTGCCTTGAGACGACTCTTGTCGTGATTTGGTGCTATATAAATAAACTTGAATTTAATTGACTGGCAAACAGCAACATAACTCTACCACTGACTCTGTTCTCTCTGCAATGTTGATGGTGTATCTAACACAAACCTGGAGGAGTTCTGCCTTGTGGTGGAGATGCTAAATAGTTAGCTTCTACTAGCCGATACGTTCTCTGCTGTTTCTGGACATTAAAACAGCAACAGCCTTCCCCATTGCGAGCTAACATGGGCGAGTCCATGAATGCTAATTGACAGAATGACTAGGGATGGGTACCGAATTCGGTACTTTTAAGGTACCGACCGAATTCCACAGTACCGACCGAGCACCGATTCACGTCATTTCAAACGGTGCCTCGTTTCGGTACCCGTCCTTCATAATGAGAACTTGCCAAGACAGCTGCGCATGCGCAAGAGCGTTATGTCGTTGATCGCTGCGAGCCAGTTGTAAACAGAGCAGCATGGTAGAAAGAACGCACGCTAAAGCTTGGGTCCACTTCACTAAATGTGATGGGTAACTGGGTGATGATGAAACCAGCGACAACGATCTAAGTGAGATATCCTCATCTGCTCCGGTAGGTAAATAAAATGTTTAAGATAACGTTAGCTTGATATGTTAGCTTCCTTTTCGCTAATGGTGCATTCGCTTTCTCCTCGGAACTCCGAATTTCCGACTAGAAGAACATGAACGCGCTCTAAAGTTTGGCTTCACTTTACTAAATGCAAAGGGTGATTGGGTGAAGATTAAACCAATGATCTAAGTGTGAGGCATCATCATTTTAATCTGCTCCAGTAGCTAAATAAACTGTTTAAGATAATGTTAGCTTGATATGTTAGCTTCCATTGCCACCGTTGTTATCAGCTAATGGTGCGTTCACTTTCTCCTCGGAAATTCTAACTTCCCAGTAGGAAAAATCAAATGAAAAAAGATGGCAAAAGGAATGAAGATACACAGTGAATTTAGTTCACAGTAAAGATGTTTGCTTCAGTTTAATTATCAGCTTATAAAACTACAAGGACGATGTTAAAATACAAACAGTTGAATGTTATTTATGGTGATATTTATCAAATATTGTATATATTGAGAAAAATGTATATTTAATTATAAAAGAGAATTAAAATAATAAACACTCAAAAGTATCAAAAATTGGTACCGTTAAGTACCGGTATCGATTCCTAGGTACCGGGAATTAGTACCGAATCGATTCAAATGTCAAAGGTACCCATCCCTAAGAATGACACAGATCTGTGAGGCTTTTAGGAACTGAGCATTTTTCCATCTATTATCTATCAGAAGCTAATGTAGGAAATAGGGGTAGAAGACTATTTTCATGTTAAGCCTGTATGTTAAGCTCAGAGTGTCAGATCATTTTCAAAAAATTATAAGTAAGAAAATGTTTCCTTAGTGAATCTGCTCTTTAAACTTTGTAGATGCTGGATCCAATCGTTTGACCAAAACAACTGAACCAGGGGACCAGATGCTACTACTTTACTATTACATTCACTCATTTAGTTTACTTTAGTCTACATTTAGCTTACTTGCATACCACTTGTTTGATCTTTTCTCCAGGTGGCAGGGGTTTGTTTCTATCCAAGCATTTTTATATAAGTGTAAGTTTTCTATTTGAGTCATAGATGAGATATTGTAGTGAACCAGTGATGGACTGTGAAAAAATAACTACATAAATGAATAAAACTGGGGCTTAAAAATTAAAAACATTTTAAAGATAAATACATAAATTGGTGTCTGCAAACCTAAAGGTGAGGAAAGGCAACATCAGTTTCATTGGTTTTGTTCCAAAAAGTCCATCTCTAGATGAATTACCATCTCTAAATCTGACTAGTTGATGTAATATTATTAGTTTTGTGGCTATAAGATGGAGAGAATTGCAAAAGTTGTGACAATCTACCAATCTAACTCAGAACAATGTAATTAAACTGTGTGTTCCTCCAAATAAGCTTAGCTGTGTTTTTTTTCCATTCGAAGCTGTAGAACATAGTCAAAGGGCATTTTCACAGTTGAGAGTGCATTTTTAAAGTGGAGCAACAAGTATTTATTGGTGCATGGTATTTAAATAGGTTGTGGTAAAATCAATGTCTTGTTTTATTTAATAAAACTTTTGTGGAGAATCCAAACTTAAAGATTTGGAGAGGGTAAGTCACACCAACAAAATCAAATGTTATATTTTCATATACAAGTTTTCTGCACAATAAATACAATGCAAAAGCTAGGTTCTGTGGATTTAGTGATCCACCTCTCTGTTCCATTCATTTTGTGTTGATTTTCTAATTCCATTGTTTTTGATTATTTTCTTTACACAGAGTAGCACAGCTTTTTTTTACCTTTTGCGCTGAAAGCTTTGGCTCCTGCTGGCCATGAACAGGAACAAAGAAGTGTATATGCTGGACCATTCACGGGACATGGTGTTTGTTATGGCTACCAGCCTGGCCATTGGGATGCAGGAGCCAGGATCACCCAGCCCTGGTGATCAGCCCGACATAGCCCCTCTTCCTCCTCCTCTCTTCCAGGCTGCTGAGGAGCACAGCTGAGCGGAATCCTCCTGATGACCCACACCTGGGATAAAAAAGCTGCGCCATCAGCAGTCTGGGAGGCAGCAGTGCAGGGCTTCTGCTGTCCTCCAGGCTTCATTTTGTTTTCAACCCCTTCGTTTGTGATGAGTTTTAACTTTTAAAGTTTTAACTCTGAGTTGAGGAGTTTAAAGGAAAAGAACTGAGTGATCCATAGGGATCTTTGGTTGATGTCTACTTCGTTGATTCTGTTTTAAGGTTAACTCTGCTTTAGGCCTAGTCCACACGTAGCCAGGTTTTTTTTAAAAACGAATATCCACCCCTCCAAAAACTTGCATCCACACCACCGCGTTTTAAAAAATAACTCTGTCCACAAGTACCCGGATAAATACGTTGTTAAGGACATGCCAGACCTGTAGGTGGCAGTACTTCCCCCGTTCTTAACCTTGTCCTTCGTCTGTGGTCTTCCGCAAGGAGCAGATACAAACAAAAACAAAAACAAACAAGCAAAAAGCGCTTGGACAATTGATGGATCGGGTAGTGACAGAGCGCAGCTCTGAGGGCTTCCATGATGCCGGCTAGTGTAAACACAGGTCGCACATGTGATGTCAGCATTTTTTTGTCGCAGAAAGTGACGTTGTGGACCTTAAAACTCCGGTTTTGTCAGTCCACACGCAGACACCCAAAACGGAGAAAACGCAGATCTTCACTTTGGCCGGAGTTTTTAAAAAGATCCGTTTTTGTGTGAAAAAACTCCGTTTTCATGTGGATGACAGGCCAAAATGTAGAAAAATATCTACGTTTTGGCAGATCCCCGGCTACGTGTGGACAGGGCCTTAGTTTTTAGACATTTATCAACTTTGTTGTGTTTGTAAAACACCTTCAGTTTAGGTAAAACTTTTAATAAAGTTTTAACCAGGTGTTTCATATAGTTGATGAGCTGTCTTTTAACTGATAACCTTATTGTGAAATTTTTGTTTTGCATTATTTTAATAATGCTCGCTATCTGTTTGCACGTGTTTTTAGAACCTTTTATAACAATTAAACCCATTTTAAATCCATTGTCGCATTTCTTATGTTACCCCCTCCTTCGCATTTTAACACCTCCTGTCGGGGACGTAACAGTGTTCAACAAGGAAAGCACAGGCAGCAGAAGGCAACATCATCCTCTGCTACCTACAGATAAACAACCTTTGCTCTTAAATTTCTACACAGGTTACCAGTAAACTACAGAATCAATTTCAAAGTGCTTCTACTAGTCTAAAAATCACTCAAGGACATGTTTAATCTCCTTCCTGTACAAACGCCCATGCAGGGCTCTGAGATCTTTAGGAAGTAGTCAGCTGGTAGAACTCCGAGTCAGACCCAAACAGGGTGAAGCAGCTTTTAGCTACTATGCTGCACACAGATGGAATTGGCTTCCTTATTCAATTCAATTCAATTCAAAGATACTTTATTAATTCCAGAGGGAATTTAGAGTTTAAGTACACACAATTCTGAGATCAGACATACATACATAGGCAAAGACACATGAGGGGTATTTGTTTCAGCTTCACAGGCTCAAGGGCACCAGATTCAGATAAGAAACTGTTTTGGGGCCAGACAGAGATAATTTCTTCTCAGTCTTAAAGTTCCGCTGGTCCTCAACCTCTCAAAATCCACTAATGGCGTAATTCAATCCCAATCCGTGCGATTCGTCCACTTGTTCTTTGATCGCATCCATCTTTTGTGCCAATGCATGAATCTCAGCCAAAGTTCCAAGCTTATGACTCATCTCAACAATTATGAGTCTGTGCATTCACAGCACGGTGTAATCCATCCCTGAGCTCCGGGAAAGAGCCACTATTCCTCGACAACTCGTTAATTTTCCAGTAACCCAAGTAACCTCCCAGGCCAAAAAGCAAGAAACCTGACACCAACACCATGAATATCCAGACATCTTCAGAATCCTCTACAGACAACTGAGAGAGGCATATCAGGTTCCACTGTTCCCAGGAGTCCATGATATGCCCAACTGGCTCTGTCCCTGAGGGGCACCTGGGACCCCCTTCTCCCATTCTCATCGTTGAGAAAATTTTGTCAATCGCGTTGAGAGACCAGCTGACCAGGTCCATTTTTAATAATTTTCAGTTTCCAGAAAAAATGTAGAAGCGCCGTACACCCAAAGACAGACAAAGATCATTGGAGGGAGGAGAGGAGGAAAAAGGTGTCTGTACTCTCCAAAAGAATCTGACCCAACTCTAATAATTGTTCAACCTAAATTAAATGTATATGTATTTTAATTGTGCTGTCACGTTGATTTTAATGGTCTTGCTGTTCTTGCTATATGGAAAGCACATTGAATTGCCTCTGTGTCTGAAATGTGCCCTGTAAATAAAGCTGCCTTTATTAAATCCCAATAGCACAACCTATAGTATAATTAAACCCTGTATAAAAGTTATACTTGAATGTCTCTAGTTTGTAATTAATCCCTCTAAACTGTGTGCATGTGGGTAGGAGTTGGGGTTGGGAGCCCTGGCTCGTCTTGGACATGGGATTGGGGGTCCTTGTGAAAAAAGGTTGGGAACCACTGAACAGTGGATGGAGAGACATCTTTTCAGTTGTGTAAACTCTTTCTTTGAAAATCTTTGTGGAAGTGTGAATCTATGAATATAAAGTTCAGATCAATGTGTGTGGTTTACTACACTGAGGGAACAGATTCTTACAACCTGTGACCCCTGCTTGGCTCCACACAAACCTGCTGATTACAAAGGACAAAGTTAGGACAAAAAGGTACAAAATGTCAAGTTTTTCCACAGATTTTCTTTAAAAATGGGAGTTGCAGTTGAATCTTCTGACTTTGCAAGTGTCAGTGTCAGCTGTCTTTAAAGATTTGCCAAGAAGACCCTCAGGCAAGGTGTCTTTGTCCACCTGAAGCAGCTTTAATGGGACGCCACTTACAACCACCTACCTCTCACTCACACTGGCCATCCCAGCGTCTTTTTCTTTCTTACCGATAAGAGTGAAACAGACAAAATAATAGCCCCCAATCCCTGAACTGTCCATCATGCTAAAGGTCAGCACAACACAACGGACACGGCCTCCTTCTAAACTCTCCACCCAGCAGTGCATTGTCCATTACGCCCAGAGACAGCACTGTAGCCCATGCCCTCTCCCCTCCCCCTTTACTGTCCATCACTGCCAGCTTGGTGAACAGGTAATTGAGTAGGTTCTGCTGGAGAACAGCAGTGTCCACTGACAGCATCCAAAGTGCTTTGGACGTGCATCAGCCAGTGAGCCCATCGGTTTTCAGACAGCAGTTGGTGAACATATCTGTGGACAACATCAGGCTTCTGTAAAGGCTGCTGCTGCACAAGTCAAACAACCGCACTCGGAACAAAGCCTTTTCAAGATGACACGGTGGATCAACTTAGATTTTTCTTTCCCAATCATGTTTTCGCTCACTCGACGCATTGGGGCTAAGATATGTGGTTACATCTCCATTTCACATTCCTCTGTGATTTTTTTTTTCAGGCTATAAAAATCTGTGGCGCCGTTATGTGGGTCACGGAGAAGCATCGTCTCTTGCTGATGGCATGAATAACCTTGTGATGTATTTCCAGAATAACAATCCTGTATGTAGTATGAGCATTCAAGTATATCTGAGTATCACATTCACATTAGATATTTGTGCAGCACATGATTTATGTCCAGTGCAAGTGTTCCGTGGAAATGCAGGAGGTAGTGTGACCTTTATCTAATATAGTAAGAAATATGAGTATGAGACTGGGATATGTAGCACATCTGACTTTCTTGCAGCATGCTGCAGCTTGCATCTGTGCACAAACTAAAGATCACCTCTTGACCAAAATAGTCCCTCTTACTTTGAGTTTGTTATCAAAACTTATTTGGAGCCTTAGAGGGTTAAATGAGAAACCATTTTTGCTTGTTCTTGTTAAAATTCGATCATCGCTTTGAGTTTCACATGCCGGCTAAACCCAAAAGTAGTCTTCTACTCCTATTTCCTGCAAGAAAAGAAACTCAGATTTATGTGACAGAGTAAATTTAGCATTCATGGACTCACCCATCTTGATCCACAATGGGGAAGATAGTTGATTTAGCCTCTAGGAGAGAGCAGAGCACATCTGAGCTAGTAGAAGCTAACCGTTAGCATTAGCAACTCCACAACATGCCAGAATTCCTTCAGGCTTGAGTTGTTTGTGGAGATAAAATATAAACAATGCAATGCAAACTGAGTCAATGGTAGAGTTGTGTTGCTGTTAGCCAATCAGAGGTGAAATGTCAGAATGTCAGCAAATAAGAGTTGAAATCCAGCCATTTTCTGCTCCCCTCTCCTTTGGCTCACATCCAGTTCTGGAAACAGGTACGCAAGAGCTTTTTATCCTTCAGAGATCGACTGAAAAGGCATTCACTTATACATTAGATTGCTGTAAAAATGTTGAAAAATCGAGTGAACTTGGTCTCTATATAATGTGTAAACATAACAGTAACACCAAAGAAATACCAACGTTTATTTAATTTTTATTATAAAATGGCCAAGAAAGTGCAACAAAATACTACAGCCGCAACAAAAAGGAAAAAGCCACAATCCGAATACAAGAACTGAAAAAGAGTTGACTGAATTGTTGAAGCTACGCAAAGACAGCATTGTTATTCTCAAATGTATGTGGTTATCTGAAGTAAAAATTAGCTCTTTCAACATAACAAAACAATTATCATGATAAAGTTGTCTAAAATGGAATTTGCGTACATTTTTTCTTCAGATTAGAGTCATTTGAAGACTAGCCTATAGCTCGGTGATTCAGTTACAAACATCCTCCATTCATCCAATTTTTATATTTCTCTGTTCCTCTTCAAGGTTTTTGGGAGCCTAACTCCAGCTGGTAAAGCCACACTGTGCAACTTTTTCATACTTTTAAATCCTTTTCTTGAGCCAGTTTATGCTAAAATGACCCTTTGCAGCAGGGGTCACCAACTCTTGTCCTCAAGGGCTACCATCCTGCACATGTTAGCTGTATCTTTACACCTACACACCTGATTGAAATGAATGAGTAATTAAAAAGCGTGTGCAGAGATAAGGAGAGGATTAAATTACTCCATTCAGGTGTGGTAGAACAGGAAACACAGAAAACTAGCAGGACGGTAGCCCTCGAGGACTGGAGTTGATGTCACCTGTTTTAAAGGGTTAATGAAATGTCACTCAGACTTGCATTTGCAACTTCAGGGTGCCGGTACGGTCTGTAGGACTTAGAAAAATATGGAGCCGACATACATGGTGCTGCAGTCTGCTTCCAGCACGTCTCCTGAATATTGTAGATCATGAGCACAACTGATTTTTTTTATTTAGTGATGAATCACTCCCGTGGACACAAAGGAAGGCTGGGAGACGTTTCAGCTGTTAGATTAAGGTGATAAAAAGACAAACTCGCAGTGAGGAGATAAGTTTCACTTTTGGTTCTACTACACAGACACTAGGGGGTGCTAAAGGATATCAAAACCACTAGGTGTACCTTTAACAAGAGCCATCAACTACAGGTAAGGCATGATATATTTCCTGACAGCCATAGAAACTGTCTTCATAAACCAGAAAAATTCCTTTAATTGGTGAGTTTAACTTTTACCAGAACGTGCCCACTGGCCCACTTCTTTAAACAGTCAAGGTGGATTCTGACAAAGTCCGAAGACAAATATTTGCTAAACTTTCCAAGACAGATTCTAAATTCTATTGTTTTAGAATCGTGTCTGGAATCACCTGAGTGTCACGGGTCCAACCGAACCACAGGCAGATCATGTTTCTTTAATTGCTCATTAGACGTATGACCACAAGTCATTTAGCATTTTCCCAGTCCTCACAGGATGAGTCTGGCAGTAGACTCTGGGTCTGGGCAGCTATGCAGAAAGGGTCGTGACCACTTGACCTCCAGCCTCATTCCAGAGTTCAGTGAAGCTTGAAGAAAAAACAAACCCTTTCTGGCCCTAGATTTTAAAATGTTTATTAAAATAGTTCATCCCTGCTTTCAAAGAAGATGGTGAATTATCTAAAATCTCACCACTCAGGGACTTGTAGGACAAAGTCAGAATCTATATCAGATTTGACCTTTGGTTGGAGAAACATCTGATGATAGAAACACATGAATAAATGAATCTGGAATAAAACTCTGGTTTCACAAAAGCAATGTGGTGTAAATTTGCTGCAGTACATTTGTCAGGGGAACAAAGTACTTAAGATCCAGATATCTATGTCATCAATATCTGTGCAAAAAGACAAGATTTCCAGTCAAACACCCTTTTGAGTGCAGCCGGGAACAATATTATTCAGTTGATAACCTTTCTAATCATTCAAAGCTTGGTGATTGGGTACAAGGGGGAATGCAACTGTGACATTGGTTCATTCTGCAGTGGTAAGAGGTGTCCCTTTACAGCTCTGATGTCAAAATGTGCAGATGGCCGAGTGTGCAGTGTCACAGGCCTCTGACACCATGGTCTGAAAGCCAAAATAACATACTGCAGCATGTGTTTGTGTGCTGTTGATCAACATTCTCCCACTGGGACCTAGACACTCATTTTCCTCTCTATTTTTTACAGCTCTTCTAAGAGACGTTTGGTAAACCAGATTAGAACTCTGTTTTAATCCTTTCAGTACACTGCGTCCCATGTAGACTCCTCTCAAATGTGAGTGGTAAAATGCCATAATGCAGTGATGTTTCTGCTATTGTTTTACTCATATTATTATTATTAGTTTTCTTGTTTTTTCCAGAGAACAGGCTGTCAGCCATCATGGCTTGTTTCCTTTGGATAGTGGGGATGGATACACACAGGGATTATTTTTGTTGTGATGGCACCGTAGCTAGGAATTAATCCCTCCATTAAGTGGATTGTGTTACTGCTTCTCCCCCGTGGCCCCGTTTCCTAAATAGAGGGTACTCTGGTGATGCACGGATGCCTGATGCATGCTGTGTTTAATGGTCATTAGCAGTTCAATGTGGATACATAAAGAACCTCGTTCGTTATCATTGACTGAACTGCTGAATTATCTAAACCGGTGTTCCATGAGCCATTATTGGATCAGCCCCACTCGCCCATGGTTTTGATTTGTGAGAGATCAAGGTCAGGTGACACAATTAGCTGATCGCTCCCTGTGTTTTTAACAGTGGTAGTTCCGGTGATGCCTGTAGGGACTGGACCAAAGTGCAGCGTTAAATGAATTCATTGTGCCGTCTCTTAAAATGACCTAATTCACGAGAATCACTCACCATGAAGTCAGTCTGCTGCCGAGTCTCAGTGGCACTCCAAAAATTAGGCAAGCTCCAGCATGTCTCCAAACAAGTTTTCTTTTTTTTTTCTTTGAAAGGATCCAATGTCTCTGCCATGCCCCAACTTTAAGGAATTCCTTTTCTTCCTAGATGTTGATTGTCTGTTCTCCTTCTTCTCTCTCAACTATCTTTTTCCACACCAAAAACTCTGTGGGGCCGATGAGTGATCATTAGGACTTCACTGGTGAGTTTAGACACATGTCACCAATTAACTCTGACAACCAGAACAACATCAATTATCAAATAAAACTTTGTTTTTAAGTGTAACCTTAAGGCTGAAAGCTTAAATGTTGAGATGGTAAAATATTTAGTATGTTTAAAATCTATGCTTCAGCCATACAAAAGGGAGGGTTTGTTATTATCTCTTATGAAAGTTTACAATGAATCTCAGAAGAGTTTTTCTTAAGTCTATGTGCAGATGTGCTTTTCTATCATCCATTATCTGTCCATTATTTCTGACACCAAAAAGGATGGATCATCTATGCAAAGTCTGGAATTATCGTTTTTATATCACATATTCAATCATTAAGTTAATCACTTCCTCCCCAGTAGGGTGGCAGGAAATTAGTGTCCATCTCCAGGGGTCAGTAGGAAAGTGGGGGACTCCCTGGACAGTCCATCACATGACCATACATAGATAAGAATCCAATCAAATACTCACACCTAGGGACAATTTAGGGGCACTATTGAGCTTGACATGCATGTTTTGATCTGTGGGGAAAACCCACACATGCATGGGGAGAGCATGCTGGCTTCATGCAGAAAGGTTGCATGGGCAATATTCAAACCAACAACCTTTGTCCTTCAAAGCAACAGTGCGATTAACCATGCAGACCTTTTTGCAGTCCATTCTGTTAATCCTAGAAAGGGCTGTGGATGAAAATCCAAACAGGTTCTCAAATATTCAAACCGAGGACTTTATCATACTCAAAGTCACTCTGATTCCATTTCTTCTTCATTCTGATGCCCAGTTTGATGGCACATTGTCTTCACCACGTCTAGATGCCTAAATGCAAAGAGTTACGTCCATGTGAACTGTAACCCAAACCCTGAATCACTGTATTAGCAAGCAGTAGAATAGGTGTACCTAAAGCCTGATTAATACTTCTCCATCTGCGTCGGTACGTAGACATGCAACGCCATTATACATCACCGCAAGGGCTCTCCGATGGGCTCACAGTGGCTGACGGAGACGTACCCAAATTTTCAACTATCTGTCAAAAGAGACAGAGTTTGCAAGCTTGTGATTGGTCAAGACACAGCTTCCTTTAACTTCGTCAAAAGCACCACAATTCCCCCCTCACAAATGAATATTTATTGGCAGACATGGAACCAATTGAAGAATGCCTTGCAGAAAATGGCTGAAAATATGAATGTTTATTCACCCTTGGCTGAAGGAGTACTAAGATAAGCAGCAAGTTATTATTTATGGACCAGAATGATGAGAAACGTTGGTTTATAGGTGCCATTCGCATAAAGAGGTGGATGAGGAGTCTCCAAAATACATTAAAACAATGTAAACACAGTAGTAACTAGAACTGCAAGCAGTTATCAACGGGTTCCAAGCCAAACAGCGCCAGTACCCCGCCCCCGCCCCATCTTCGCCATCTCTCACGTAGCCCCGCCCCAACAAAACATTCTCCTGCCAGCATCCCGTCAGCTCACTTCAACCTGCGCAATAAAACGAACACTCAGGATAACTCATTGGACCTTTTGCACAGCCTATACGAATATCTTTCATAGGCATGGCTGACTTCTCAATCCAAACAACAATCCAGTTCCATCATTAAAGTTTTAAAGATCGTGGAGGTTTAGTCATTTAAGTCAAGTGTTGCATGGGACTGCAGTAGCTCGGGAGATGAAGCGGGTTTTCCGGTAATTGAGGTTTGATCCCGACTCTGACCAGCGAATGCTGCCTCGCCTCTCAGTGCACCCAAGGGCAGCTGTGGCTACATTGTATCGCATGCTCACCAGTGTGTGTGTTGGTGTGTATGCATGGGTGAATGACTGAAATGGCCCCATCCCTTCCTTCTCCATTTCTCACGCCACAAAGCCCGAAAACTACGTTCTCCTGCCGGCGTCAGCTCTCTAAACCGGCAGAATGAACTGAACACTCAGGAAATATCCTTGAACCTTTTGCACAACCTATAGGAACATCTTTCACAGGCATCTATAACATCTCAATTCCTATTACAATCCAGTTTCATTGTTTCATTTTTAAAAATCATGGAGACTTTGTCCGTTAAGTCATGTGCTGTATGGGACAGCAGTAGCTCAGGAGTTGGAGTGGGATTTCCAGTAATCGGATGGTTGCAGGTTTGATCCCGAGTCTGACCAGAGAATGCTGCTGTTGTGTCCTTGGGAAAGACACCTAACCCACCTTGCCTGATGGTGGTAGTCGGAGGAACTGGTGCCGCCAGTTTTCGGCAGGCCTCACCTCTGTCAGTGTACCCCAGGGCAGCTGTGGGTACATTGTTGCTCATTCCCACTAGCGTGTGACTGTGTGAGTGAATGGGTGAAAGACTGATTGTATTGTAATGCGCCTTGTACAAAAATCTGTAAATATTCCTAGATTACCTTCATGATGTGGGACATCTGCCTATATTTTTAGAAATATCATAAATGTTACACTTATCTTTAAATAAAATAGTACTTGCATTAGTGGCTGTCAACAACAACAAGTCCTAATATTAAACACAAGGGGGCGCTCAAATCAGGACTATATTTTAGGTGTTTTATAAACCACCTAAAGGTAAACTCACTGCCAAGTTTCAAGAAGTTTGACATAACAGAATTTGCACTACAACTGCTAGCCTAAAAATGCACTTTTGTAAATAGAATAAACAAACCTCTTCACGGAGCTGCGATTTTAGTTATATGAACTCATCACTATGCCTTGAAAAAAACCTAAAAACCTTTGCTTCATACGAGCAAATAATGATTTTTAGGAATGTTTTCAAATTTGAAACTGTCGTAAACCACGCCCACTTTTATAGATCATTACCATATTGATTTTTTTGTCTTATAATGATGCCAACCACAAAGTTTCATGCAGATCCATTTAGCCAGTTCAACAGTATAAATTATACCTGTTCATAGCGCCCCCTATTGTTGAATCAAGCTGAAAATGAACATGTACACTTGAAGTGACCTTAGGTACTGTTGATATGAAGAACTTTGAAAAATGTCAAAATAGTTTAAACTTATACTAAAACTACTTTTCTATTTTAAAAAAATTGTAAAAGGTCATATTTCCTAAAATAAATAAAATATCAAAAATCCGTCGACATCATTTGGTCAGCAGCTCTTCCCCTCTTGTCAGTCACAGTTTGATTTGATTGTGTTTGATGGCTGGGAGGAGTTAACAAGGTACGTTTGACATATTATGCAATTTTCTACTAATTTGCATAAGTCTAAAAATGTTTTTCAAAATATTCATCTAAATTTGACTGACTCAAGGAACATACAGGATGAGATCATTTGTTTTTTACTGAAGAAATGGGGAGAAAATTGCCAAAAATATTTTTGGGGTACAACAGCGCCACCTATTGGACAAAAATGTAATTTTTTCTGTGATTATAGAGGACACTATTACGGATACGAACTGTAACTTTCTGTATAGAATATATGTTTTGCATGAGTAAAAAGGCAAACAAAGTTTAAACCTATAAGCCACGCCTACTTTTTAATCATTTTCCAAATATAGCTTAAGGGTCCAATGATAAAAATCTGTGCCAAGTTCTGTGGAAATCCATCAAACCGTTTGGCTGAAACAAACTTTTTGACTCTTAAGCGCCCCCCCTATTGGTGAATCAAAACAAAATTAGGTAGATATGGCTTACAGCTCATACTTTGTAAGAGTCTAGAGTCTCATCATTTTATCTTGACAAATAGTGGAGATATCATCAATTAGGACATGTACTAGCTAGCGCACTAAATTTCACATTGTGTCATTAGCCCAATTTTCAATATTTCCACTATTTTCTTCATCACAATGACTTTTCTTGATAAATAGACCATATGTACAGAGTTTCAGGTTGATTCGATGATATGATTGATTACATTTTTTGCGATTTAGCAAAAAATCTAATTAGGTGGAAATGGGTGTGGCCAATACAAAATATGCAGAATCATCCAAGGATCAAGGACAGATAAAGTTTTTGACTGTGGGACCTATGGTTTGGGAGATATTAGCTAAAACAAATTGAATTTCACAATATCGCCACCTAGTGTTTTTCGGGTATGAATTTTTTTTATCTGAGTAGCGGTAGGGATTTTATAGCAGACTGCCATGTCAAATTTTTTCTGGCATTTTCTGGCTCCTGCGCCCATATAGATTTAGCAGAGAAGAATAATAAATAATGAAAAATAATGAAAAATCCATACAAAAACAATAGGGTTGCATGCCCTTTGGGCTTGGAACCCTCTAAATACATCCTCTTGGAGCGGATACATGGTGGCAGGATACCACAGAAAGTGCCACACCCTCTGTTGTCCTGAAGGGGAATTGCTTTGCAACACTCCACAAGTAACGGAAAAGTCCTAAGGGAAAATGTCTTCGTCAATGCGTGTGCGCGACTCCACACTCGAGCTGACAAAGAGGTATAAATCAGACTTAAGAGTGTGTCTTGTGATTTGGCCCCAAAACAACAAGCAGGCCTAAGAAACAAACACTCTATAAAAATAATTAAGAGTAAAATAAATGACCAACATTCTCACCAAGAAAGAGAAAAAGCAATGCTGGAGAGCCTGAAAACCTTTGATGTTCTGATGTTTGGGGAGGTGACCTCAATGATGTGAAGTTCATTGTAAATCAATGCACACCCGTTCACTCGTTTTTGTATTAAAATGTCAGTTAAAATAGTCTTAAACACTGCATTTAAACCAGAGTGAAAGAAGAGCCAGACTGAAGGGGCAATGATTCAAAATGAGGTGATGGTTCTTTTAGAGATCAAGCAAAGGTACAAGGTCATGTTAGGAATCTCTCTGAGCAACATTTGTGTTTGTATGAAATACCCCTTAGAGCTTTTGAAAAGAAAGTGTGACACAAGAAAAATCATAATTAAACTTCTGAGCACAGCTAAGAAAAGACATGGTGATCCATCTGGGACCTGTCGAGACAAACCGTCAAAACCTCACAAAGAATTAACAGTTCTGACCTACGGCTGCTCATCTCAGGACACACTGAAGTCTTAGAGTTGACCTATGAGTTTTAATCATTCATGTCTCACCAGTAAAATTGTTTTATCTGCACACCATCGATGTTTAAGAAGTATATCAGTTCCTTTCAGATGAATTTAAAAGTCTTTTTGGTGAAACTTTCAGACCCATAAAGAAACAAATAACCAGGAAGAAAGACGGCAAACACTTGAGATTTAAGTTGAGGAATTTATTAGAGAAGGGTGATTATAAAGGTATGCAGGGATTCTATTCTCAGAGCAAACCACAGCTAGCCAGATCTCTCCGTCTATAGTATACGCTACACAACTTCCAAACATTATAGTTAGTGTAGAAATCATTAAATAAAAGGGATTTAAAATGGGAATACCCATACCATCAGTTAGCTTTGGTAAAAAACAAAACAACGTTTGGATTATTATTATTATCATAATCATCATGAAGAAGGAAACTACTTGGGTGCTGACACTTCCCATTCTCTTTAACAGAAGATAATTCTAGAGCTACAGGTTAACATTCAAACTGGAAACAAAACAGAAATAAAAACCAAGAGAGGTCATACCGACATCTTCCAAACAGAACAACGCCTCTACTCGTGTACGGTTTCCATTCAGACAGCTAAGGTGTGTTCACAAGCAGCCAGTCAGTAGCACAGTAACGAGATAGCTAAAGTATTGACTGCCACTTTTTTTTTTTCCCAGTGTCACTCTTCCTCCTTTGTTATATTTTGAACTTCTACATTTTCAGTCGGAGTTTGTCTCTTTTTCACGGTAAGCTACAGTAAGATCAATAAATACCACTGGGTGTGTCGGCCACCTGTGAGCCGTGAGGACCACAGTGTTCACAGGAGCCACATTTAGGCAGTATAATATGTACTGCAGTCCTCCTGAGGTGTCACCAAACACGCACAGCAAACAGAAGTGGGTTAACAATGCAAAAAAGGGACTTTTCCACTAACTTTTCACCATTTTATTGTGTTTTTCACTTTTTTATTTTTTTATTTTTAGAAAGAGTCCATGGCCTTAAATTCACTGAGAGCCTGGACGGGGGAGATGTGTTTCTTCTGGGAGCCTCGTCGTACGCGCGTCTGGCACTCTTCTGGCTTCTCTCGTTTTACCAAAGGTTTCTTCTCCGGGGCCTTCATGCGCCACGACACCACAGGGGAGTTAACCGCTGCGGTTCCGTACACCTTCTGGTACTTGGTGGAAGCTACGTAAGAGGCCTTTACAGTCAGCACCACTGCATTCATCAGGTTCTTGGCTGCTTGGATAAGGGAGGTGGCACTGTCCAGCTGCAAGAAACAGTGAAGACAAAAGGGGGACATGTCAAAAAAGCCAACGCGCATGCCACGAGAAGACGCAAAATCACTTCCTTGGCTTTGGCGCGAACATTAAAACACACGAGCTACACGAAGCACCTCTGGTGCCACGGCTGTGACTAGCAATTAAGCAGGATAAAAACACGGCTCTCACTGTTTGATAACTTATTTTAGTAGTTGTTAATGAGCAGAAGCAGGGGTCAGGTGCATCTCTGTCTCCTCCTGTTTTGTTTGGCTGACATTTAAGGGTCGGCGGCCAGAAGGCCTCCTCCTACATCACACTGAGATGAGTCAACTGTTTCAGTTTAATGAGTGCGGATTCCAGCTGGCCACCATGAAAAGGTTGAAATCTCAGCAGGACTTGCATCTCTAATGTGAGGAAAACTATAATAGCCCTGTGAGAAAACACGATGAATAGATGCAAGGAAGTAAAAAGAAGAAGCCTGGTTTGATTTAAGAGGACAAACAAAACATGATCAATTTAATAAGAACATGTTTACACAATATTGGGACTTTAAGTTATGTTTTCATGTGATAAAATGACCACATTTGATCTGACTTTCATAGAAAATGAGTCCAAAGCTTTTGTTCTATTATTCTGTAAATGACATAGACACACTTGTAGAGTGTGTGTTCTTAATATGTTGTGATTCTAGTGGAACTGAACGGATCCAAAATGTGTTTTATCCTATCAAGGTCTCTTAACTTCTTATTAGCATTCAGCTTGGGTGCATTCACAGAAACAACAAACCGAGCTCAGAGAAGAAATCTGTAAATTTAATCTCCAACTTCTCAAAAGACCGAAAGAAAAGATGTGCAAAAAAAGTCCAACTTAAAAGTAAAAGTTTGATCAAAATCAGAAGACATACAATGTTTATTTTTATTATTGATTCATTTTTTATAGGAATCATGAGTCACTTCATCTGTACTGAACTAATTAGCTTGATTTTTATTATTGAAATGTCCTCATTTGATGTACGGCCTTTAAATCTAACCTATCTGCTGTAAAACCAAGTTAAAGGAAACCATCGTGCCACGTGAAAACGCTACATTTATGACCATAATTAGGAGCCATCTCGATGGATTTGTTTATCTGTAAAGTGTGAACCTTTTGGCACATTTGAAGCACTCGCAAAACATCTTCCATTAAAACCAAAAACCTCAGAAGTGTAAAACAAATTAATCACTCGGAGCTGTCGCATTTAAAAAATTTAAATAATTAGTGGCTGTTTGGGGATTGGGAACTTGTAAGAAAACAAATTAATTAAAATCCTTTATGTTGCTGCTCGCTGATTACCCAAACAACATGTTAAAAACATTTATCGTCCACAGTGATTATCAAAAACCATGCGAAACACACTGGAGAAGAATAAAGGAGCTCCGGTTATAAATGAGCTGTTGGGTAAATCTTGCTCATGGGCTTTTCTTTTAGCGTTCCAGGAGTGGAAATTAAGACTAGATTGATAAAACCGCGCATGGGGAGCTCGGATTCTTGGATTGCACCAGGCCGAGATGAGTGACCAGGACTAACGCCATCAGAGACTGGCGTGTGACTGGTCTGCAGGTGGAAGTATGCTAGCGCTGACAGAAGCCAAAATGAATGTCAGCAAAAAAGAAAATCCCAAATGATGTGATTATGTTTTACATGAGCTTACTGTTGACTGCCCTATAAATAAAATTAATGAAGAAGTCCGAACAAAAGGCTTCACCAGATAAAAAGTTTGATGGTTAAATAATGTTTTAGCGAGAGGAGAATTACTAGAGATCATAAAAAGCCGGCAGAGCACATTTTAAGTAATCTAATTGCATTAGCTTTAATCTGTGTGATCCTTCATCTCAGCTCTAGAGTTTGTTGTGACTTTGAGATAAAAGGTTTGTCCGCGTGCATCGTAGAAGTATTCAGAAATAATAGTGACTGAGTTATAAAAATGGATCTGGAGCACTGCTGGGAAAGGGCATGTGCTATTTATTCTAACGACACACTTACCCCAGACACGATGAGCTCCCCACCCAGATTCTGCACCTCAGCCTTCACTTTGCTGCAGATGTTGAGCTGGTGACAGTACAAGGCAATTCTCTGCAGGTAGGCCAGCAGATCCTGCTTGCAGGCTGAGTCTGGGCACTGGGTGGGAAAGGAGGGCAAAGGGAAAAAAAACAAACAATTTCAAGCAAAAATGTGAAAAAAAGAAAAAAAAATTGGTAATAACAAAAAGAAACCATGCAGGTGTTCATTTTGACCTATGGTCTCCTCAATTAAAACTCCTGCATCCATAAAAGGCTCTATATACATGTAAATAACACATTTAAAACAGAACAAGTTTTATAGTCGGGACATTTTACAGGGAGCGGGTAATTTTACACTGAGGACCTTCATTATCTACATGCTTCATAACTCAAGAGGTGATGTACAAATCTGTGCATCCATAAAATGAAACACGGCGAGGTTCCTGGGAGAAAATGATCTATTTGTCATGAACATAATGTGAAAGGCCTGAGACATTACATGGTCCAAAGACTTCACAGTACGATTCCACTCTGAGGCACACATTCTGCAGGAGGAGGAGTCGTGGTGCTAGAGCACTGATGGTAAAACGCGTCTCAGAACAAGATTCCAGGATTTAGAAAACAAAAAAAAAACAGCAACTGACAATGCTTTTTTTAAATTTTTAGTGAATACTTGTTTGTAGGATTTCCAACAGCCGAATCAGCAACATGCATGGTGTCAAACACTCATTTCACACACAAAAAAGCTGTTTGTCAGATCAATTAACAATGGAGGGACACTACAATCCCCAAAGAACGGTTTCCAGAGCAGCTGTTCTCTTTTTTTATCCCCTTATTCTTCCTGACCTTGTTTTCCCAGGAACCAGAAGTCCTGATGTGGTCCTTTATGTCTTTCTGCTATTTCAGCAGCAAAGAGGCCACTCAAACAGTGAAGTAAATGAACCAGCGTGGAATCCAAAGATGGTCTCTGTTGTCACACCGTTTGCTCCTTTAATTCTACCTGGAATCTTTCCAAATGCAGTAATAGTCCAGTACTCTCCCAGGGGGTTAAGAACACTGTATCAGCTTTTTTTAACACACCGAGAATCATTTTGTAGAAACGTTTTTTTTTCAGGGCATTAATATTAAACGGTCCTAACTAGGACATTCAGCAGTCCTGACCACTCATTTCCGTGACTTGTGGGCTTCAGGCAGAAGGGGAACAGAAAGTTAAACATCTATAATCCGAATATCCGTCCCCTGAGAGTGAAACCATCTTTGCCACCCATACACTTTACCTCCTTCGCACTAAACTCCTTCTACAACAAATAGCACTGACTGGCCACAAATTCCATTTAACGATGAGAGGAAATAGGAAATAAAAGAGTATTTTGTCGTCCGGCTGCATGCTTGTTTTGTTCAGCTCCCAAATTTAATTGCAAAGAGCAGTTTAAGGCGTTACTTAGTTATAGTTACTGCCACTATCAGAGCAGGGACTTAAGCCACACAGTAAATAAGACCAAAGTTGCCACAGGCAGACGACTGTGCATCATTAAGCGACAGTGAGTGCAGGCTGAGGTGGAGCTGTTAGCTCATAGAGCAGCCAGTGAGGCGGGGTGGGGGTGTTGCTTCTCGCTGGGCATTATCACTGCATCGCCACTCCTGACTAGCATCACCACTAACACTTCACACTGTGGGCACAAACACACACACACGTGCACGCTGCAGCCTGAGGCGAGTGATGCAGACGTGACACGATTGTTCCCACTGTACAGCTGACTGATAGCCCGGCTCTATCACCGATTCCCTGTTGATGTAAATAAATGGTAAGGGCTATTACTTCGCTAGGCTCAATGGAACTCTCTCTCTCCTTTTATCTCTGACAGTGAAACATAATTTATCACCAACTAGTCACAAAACGCTTCCTGCTCCACCTCCTGGCCTTAAGCGCATGTCTCCCTTTATTCATAACTACGTCTATTAATTCCATTCTTTTTAATAATTCTAGGGGAAAAACCAAAGTTTGTGTGAATGACTACCCCCTACTTCAGCAGCAACGGCAAAGAACGGCAGTGAAACGTCACTGCTTCCATTAAAGTCTATGAGATGATTCAAACCAGACGCATGGCAGAAATGTTCAGGTGCAATCTAGAAGCAGCACGATAGGATCGGATTCCACTTTTTCCGCGAGCTGCTTCTGGGACACGTCAATTTCTTCAGATAACATAGAGATAGACAGGAAATCTCACACAATTTCAGGGTAAAACCCCAGGTACTTTTCAAAATAAAAGACGATTGCAGCAATGCAACTTTGTATCTAGATAACATCAATACGTGTGACCTAGCGGCTTATTTACTCCCAGCATCATTTGAGCAGCGTTTCTATGGCTTTAATCCTGGCAGTGGAGAGGAACCACGTCATATGTGGCATCAAACGTGATTTCCATCTTATTGGTTTAACCCCTTAGTATTTCAGCATCCCGCCCCTGGAACAAAACCCCATTGCATTCATTAAACCTGGAAATTTAAGGGGTTAATGGTGGATGGCATAAAGAAAATGTGACCTTTGAAGTCTCAAGGGATTTTGTGATCTTGCGAGTCCAACGAGGAGCATGGCGGAGATTCTCCCAGTGTGTGCTGGACCTGAGCGAAGCTCGCGAGTAAGCCGTTCCACTGCCGTTGCGCGCTGCTCATGCCTCGAGTGTGAAGTAGGGCTAAGGCATATTGTTCTGAAACAAGTATTACTGTAAAACTTTGTCTCAAACTTTTTCATTAAGTAAAAAGGTTGTGAACAATAATAACCAGAAAATAACTTCTTTCTTTCTCCCTCCCCATTGCCCTCTTTTGCTGTTTCTCTTTATGGCTTTTTGTGGTTTAAATTCCTGATACGTTAAATAATTAATGACAGACAAAAACAAGGGAACTATTTGAAAGAAAGATGGTGCAACGGAAACGGGGCTTGTTACTTTAATGTACACAGAGAAGTACATGCCCTTTAATGGAAAGTTGTCATACAGCCATGCAAGAGGAAAAAGTTGTCCCTCTTCTTAGCTTAAGGTTTATGAAAATGTGCTTAACCAGGTCTAACCACACAAAGCATCGACATTTCTGACCGACGGCCACTTATCTCAGATCACACTGAAGTGTGGGAGAGTTGACCTTTGACTTTTAATCATTTATGTCTCCAGTAAAACATTTTTATCTGCACACCATGGATATTTAATGAGTAAATCAGATTCTTTCAAGAGAACAAAAAATATATATCTTTGGTGAAATATTCAGACGGATAAGAAAACAAGTAAGCGGTGGTGAAACCTTGGCGTATAAGTTGAGGAATTTATTAGAGAAAGGTGAACAAAGGTATGCAGGGAATCTATCCTCAGACCAAACCAGGGGTTCTGGTTTGGTCTGCATTTATAGCTACAGAACTTAAACACCTTATTGTCATAAAAACGTCTTTTTTTAAACGTAATTCCAAATTATAAAATTCCTAATTCTAACTGGTTCAGAACTCTGTGGCCAGATTTCTGACAGGGACAAGGAGGTCGGCACACATCATTCCTGCGCTGGCCACATTACACTGGCTCCCTGTAGGTTTTTGGGCTAAGCTTGAAGTCTTCCAGTCTCTTTATGGTGGTGCCCCACCATACTTGGCAGCATTAATAAAAGGGCATTCCCCAACATGGACTTTATGTTGGGCTGATCTGGAGCTACTGATTGTCCCACAGACTAGGACCAGGTCTAGAGGTGATCGAGCTTTCTCGGTCTTGGCTCCTTCACTCTGGAATGAGCTTACACTTGATATTAAATGGTCACCTTCCCTGCAGGTTTTTAAGAGTCATTTGAAGACTCATTTTTATCGTTTGGCTTTTATGTGACCTGGTTGTAAGCTTTTACGCTCCTTGTTTACATTTTGTATGGTGCTTTTACCTCCTTTTAATTGCTATCAGTGTTTTTACTGTGTTTTATGTTCAGCGCCTTGGGCTCCTGCAAAGACAGTGGAATGTGCTATACAAATAAAGATTGATTGATTGAAAAACAAGGCAAGGTGTTTTTTTATCCAAATTTGAACTGAAAAATTTGTACTGAAAAAGATTATTATTGCAACTGTGTTAATCCTGACCACTCAGCATATATTTCAATGGTATAAAACGTGTCTAAAGTACACTATACACTAGTACATTATAAGACATGACGTAAAAGGGAGACTTTTCAACTTTTTCATTATTTAAAATAATTATTTGGAGCCAGTATGTGCCATAATGACCCTCAGGGTTAATGAAAGGCCACCCAGCCCCTATCGCCCCCTGTGGACCGAATATTCCACTTGCAATTGTAGACTGACAGGCTGCTCTGTTGGGAAATAAAATGAGCTGCAGTCTGGTTCCAAAACATTTCCTGCATGTTTTAGGTCATGAAAACAGCTAATTTGTTTAATTTAGTGATGGATCACTCCTGTAGCCACTAAGTTGGGCTGGGAAACTTTCAGATATCAGATTAAGGTGTTAAAAAAACAAATGCACAGCAAGGAGGTTCTGGTTCTGGTTTCAGGAAGTAGAAGTTAGCTGGAGGAGAAGGGGACAAAAAAAAGTCATGATCTAGAGTCTAACGTGGTAATATTTCCTGATATTTGGACATCTCGACTTGAATTGGCTAACAGCAACACAACTCTACCACTGACTCAGTAACACTGATGTTTTATCTCCACAAACATCTCAAGCCTGAAGGAGTTCTGCCATGTTGTGGAGTTGCTAACGCTAACTGTTAGCTTCTCCTAGCCGAGACACACTCTACTCTCTCTTGGATGCTAAATACAGAACAGCCTTTCCCGTTGCAACCCATAATGGATGAATCCATGAATGACTGGCTTCTCTAATCTGAGCTAATGCAGGAAATAGAAGTTTATTTTCAAATTCAACCTGCATTTCAAACTCAGAGTGACTAAACATATTTAAAAAAAAAAGAGAAAAAAACGTTTTTTCAGTAAACCTGGTCTTTAATAGAGAAAATACAAGTATTTTTTTCTCAACACTCATTCATTCCAGCTCCTGTCTGAATCTACAGCAGACTGACACATGTCAGCATTTTATCTCAAAGGCTTTTTCAAAATTTCCCCAAATGAACTAAACAAAGACCTACAGACAAGAAACAAAGATTCTTTGTCTCCTGACAAGCTGACATTTTCTGAGCAGTGAGATTGTATCTTCAGACATTGTTAAGTTGTTTTTGACTCAAAACATGTAGCTTCTGTTTTACTGATACGTATATGAATTTCACATTAACCTTGCTTGGCCTCAGCAGCGTCGGTGAGTTTTACGCACATTGTTTTGAAGTCAGTGTGACCGAAAAAGGGACAATTAAAAAACAGCCATGGGAGCAAATACTTCACCTAAATCCATTTCACACCATGGTTCTTCGGTTTCATTTAGCATCATCCAAACAAATGCCAAACAAAGAAACATTCAACTCTTTGGGCCCTGTTTTTTTTCTTTGGGCCCTGGCCAAGGGCGGAAATCCCATTTCAATTTTGGGGGGGGACAATGAACAGTAAAACTTCAGAGAGTAATTTTTGGGGGAGACATGAAAAAAAAAGCTCTCTACATACAACACTCAGGGTTTCCCTTACATAGGCGTAGCCGTGGCGGACCGCCACGGCTGAAATCCCACTGCCACACCTACAAGATCCCAAGTTTTATTTATTTATTTATTTTTGCGCTGTTTCCCGAAGAAGCAGCGGGAACTACTATGTTGTCGCTTGTGATCACAGCCGGCGGGCAGCAAGGAGGAGCAGGCAGGGCAAGGTGAAGTTACAGCATAAGTTACTGAGTTTAAAATTAGAAAGGTAGCAGTGGATATAATGCTTTTTGGTTTACATGTTTCAGTAGCATTAAGATAAACGAGTGTTGACGATCTTGACAGGGTTTCCTCCCTCCACCAGGCTAAGCATCACTTATTCATGTAAAATGTATTTATTTTTTCATGTCTGACTTTAACCGCATCTAATACTGTATTACGATGTGAGCGCAACAGCGACAACTTAAGATCGATGTGTGAGCAGCCTGAGAGGTCGGGTGTTTTCATCGGAACCCTTAAAACTTCCAGCAGGCTACGCTGCACTATTGACGTGTTAGCGCGCGGCGCTAACAACTTAGCGACGTGACATGTCTCGGAGAAAGCGTAAAAACATGTTGGACGCTTCTTCTGAAGTGGGAAAATAACACTTCTTAAGCAGAGCACGATGTTGCCTCGGCTCGTTCATGGCCGAGCCGGACTGAGTTAGATAACATTGACCCAGCACAGCCACTGGGTCGTTGGAGCTGCCCCGTGACTGCCTGATGGAAAACCAGCGGGTTTCATCAGACTCGTAACGTTTCTTGTTTTTGCTGGGGACCCCCTGTATTTTACCACTCCCTCCTGCAGTCTTCCCCTATTAACATTTAAAATAATTCTCTAAATTCCGTGTATCAATAGAAAAAATCTCTGCCTCTGCCAGCTGCAGTAAATGTAGTCTCCAAATAATAAATAAGAGGTGCATTTATCTGTGTATCACCTTCTATCTGCATTAGTGATATTTTCAGCACCAGAACAGTGAAGCAAAGAAAAAGATTCCTGAGTTTGTTAGTAATTTTATTTATTAGGTGCACCTGTTCTATTTTTCTCTGAAATGAGATCAAATCAGTGGTTCTATGGGTTGTCTCCACTGCACTAGAACATTTTACTTTGTTTAGAGACGTCTGGTGTCTAATCTGGTTCAAAAAACAAAATCGAACCCTTCAGAAGGAAAAACAGCTTTAGCCATTAATGCACACAGTTGGGGATGTGGTGGTTTTGTTATGCTGTAAAGGACACATTGAATGTATGGTTGGTAATTGACCACTGGTGGTGGTGGTGGTGGGGCTGCTGAAAATCAATACAAAGTTCTTTGTAGAACTCAAGTATCTTCTGTGATGAAATATCTGTCCTGATGGAGGTTGTGTATATCAGATTGATACCAGCATTCACAGGGCATGAGAGGGTCAACAAGTGACATGAATTATAGTGTGTCACCTACACTGTCATAAGTCAACCCCTAGGAAGGATTTTAGGACTTGACAAACCTTTTCCACCATTGTCAAAAGCAGTAAACAAGGAAATCTTGTGAAAGATCTTCGCTCCATCCCTCCCACGGAGCTTCAGAAACACTTGGCCCATGCCAAGCAGCTTTGAAGTTGTTTTGGTGGCACCACCTTACTCATGTTGAGACTCCTCTAAGAATACCTGCATTGACATATTACACATGAAAGACATGGCTTCCACAGCAACCATCAGCTGGAGGAATGCATATAAACTGAACTGAACACAATGTGGCAGAAATTACTCTGCAGTCAAACTCTTCTGGTTTCAAGCAGCGTCATTCATGGTGCAACATCAAACTACTGTTTATAATACAGCTGCTCTCCAGTAGAAAGCTTGTATCAACAGGAGGCACTCTTAACCGACAGCAATGTTTTCCTTCTTTTTGTTTCAAATTTTCACACAAGCTTTCAGTCATAGAACCATTTGTTTATGCTTCGAACCACTCCTGATAAATAACACTAATCATTCATGTGTTTCTCCTGAAAAATAAAAATATCTCTGAAGACAGCATTTCTTGCTGCTCTCTGAGTTGGTTCTGTTCTGTCCCGTCATACAGACAGTTTAAACTCCACACAGAGAAAAGCCTGTCAGTCTCAATTAGGAGCTCTTTATTTCAAAAGGAGTTCTGTTTCTTGACAACTTAAAAGACTCTAGGTTAGCACAGATAAATGTAACAACTCTTAACAAATCTGCAATTCCTAAGTTGGATGTTTGGCTGACAGAAACAAAAAGGGGTAGTAAGTGAAAGGAATCAAAACCTAACTAAAAGCACGTTCTCAGATCCAAATAATAGGTTATGACTGGAAATTTACATTCATTAAATTAGGAAAAATTATTTAACCTCTTTGTTTTGCTTCCTATAAAAACTCTGCTGTGCCCAATGCCCATATGTCCCTATCTCCTGTCTTCTCATAGTCCCTCCCTGTGGAAATTGCGTCATTTCTTTCCACCGTCATCTTGTGCTTGATCAGAAAAGGGAAGATGGTTTCCTAACCCCTTACTTCACACTGGAAGCATCAGCGGCGCAAAACTGTTTACTCACAAGCGTCGCTGGGTGCCGGTACACGCCGGGAAAATCTTCTCCAACGTGCTCCTCGCTTGGTTCGAGAGATCACAAGTTTACTCGAGACTTCAAAGGTCACGGTTTATTTATGTCATCCTCCATTAAACCAAAAAGAAGGAAATCACGTTTGATATAGCTGTTTGATGTCGTATACGATGTTGTTCCTCTCTCCTAAAGCCAAGAAAACGTACAGTTGCACTTCTGGAATGATGCTGGGAGTAAATAAGCAGTTAGGTTACATGTTAATATGAACGCATTATTGAAACCACAACGCTGCATTAGTCTTTTATTTTGAAAATTACAGGAGGCTTTACACTGAAACCGTGTGCAATTTCCTGTCTAGCCTTAATTGCAGAACTTGACGTGTCCCAGAAAATATAATAATGAATAATAATAACAAAATAAAAACCTATGTCGGTGATTGCTTGTAGTCGACACACAGATCGTTGAGATTCTGGATGAATAGTTAGAATACCAGAAACATTAATGCAATGAAACAGAAGGAATTTGTATATTTAGTATGAATAACAGCATTAGAGGATCAGATGAAGCAGCATAGGAAAACAGAGGGAAAGACATAGGGAAGAAAAAACAAAGAGGTACTGCCGGAGCGAAATGGGGCGAAGCTCCCTGAGGGCTTTTTCTATGTCAAGCACAGTGCTTAAATGACTATGAAAGAGCTCGCTGTCCTCTCCTCCTTTCACGCTAAATTGTAGTCGACTTCCCATGTGTTCATCAATAGGGCCGATACGGAGCCTTGGTGACACGGTTTGCTACTTAACGTGGATTTTAGAGAAGCAACGAGGCGACCTTGCTCTTTATTGTCAAGCTGCAGCGCTCCCCAAAAACACAGGAAACCATTCAGTGTGGATGTACAATGCTTGTTTTCTTCATCCACTACAGTAATCAAGGTTATGCTATTCCTGGTCTAATTCCATTAAGAGGCTAAAAAGAAGTAAAGTTTTATGTTTCCACTTCTATCAACTCATTCGTTTTACTGCAAGTCACAGCACACACATGGCCCCAAATGCTTGACATATTAGACACATGCTGGAAATAAAAAAAAGCCCTTGTAACCTACTTTACATCCTACTCAAGGCTCCAGTGTCTGCGGATGTACAGCAGAAGGCTCTGAATATTCAGCAAGCCCTGGTCTACGAAATGTTAAAGTGAGAATCAAAAATGTCAAGCCACCTGCTCATTTCATTACGGCAAACGACTAATTTCCACACAGGTTCTTCAGCTGATTTGCCTTGTGGGAAACAATATTCACTCCCACTCAAGTCCCGTTAAACGCTGATTGTCACTTGGCCGTCCATGAGCCAAGAACTCAATGGGTATCATCCCCAACTCATGCCAGGGGTCACACCCTGGACCTGGTTATCTCTTATGGTCTACCCATCATGAACCTTGTGACTTTGCCTCCTGTGTTCTCTGACCACTCTCCAATACTCTGTGATGTTACGTTGCCATGTCCTGTCCCTGTGTGTGAAGCTCCAGCTACTAGGTTCAGAGCCCTGGATGCAGAAACTATTTCAAAGTTTGTGGACTGTATGTCTGTCAGGTTAGAGACCTTTAACCCTGATCCATCTAACGTTGATCACTATTCACAACACTTTGATGTACTTTGTAATCAGGTCCTGGACGTGGTTGCCCCTCTCAAGCTTTGCAAGTCTCGGCCTAGGAGGGAGCCTTGGCTCTCTGATGTCACACGGGCTTGTAGGCGGGCGTGTAGATCCTCTGAGAGAAAGTGGAAAAAGGATGGCCTACAGGTCTCGCGTGAGTTGTTCAGAGCATCTCTGGTTGCTTATCAGGATGCTGTGAGGGCCGCCAGAATGGCCTATTTTGCAGACATCATTGAGACAAACTCCAATAATCCTAAGATTCTCTTCAAAACGCTAAACTCAGTTCTGGTGTATCAGGAGCCTGGCTCCATGTCTCCTACAGCTGCTGGAAACTCTGAAGCTTTTCACAAATTCTTTGTTCATAAAGTGTCGGGCATTAGAGCAGTCATTTCTGGTAACTCTGTTGACCCTGTTCCAGTTCATCCATTACCACCCACCCTGAGCTCCCTCAATACAGTTTCATACTCTGAGCTGAGTAAGCTAGTTGCGAGGCAGAAGCCATCTGGCTCTCCACTTGACGTTCTGCCGCCTCGTCTCTGGAAGGCTGCCTTTCCGTGCCTTGGCCCTTCACTTGGTCAGATTATCAATGGGAGCCTCAGCACAGGTGTGGTCCCAGCTGTTTTGAAAGCAGCAGTTATTCGGCCGACCCTGAAGAAACCTGGTGCTGATGTCTCTGTGATCGAAAATTACAGGCCTATCTCTACCCTGCCCTTTACATCTAAACTGCTTGAGAAAGTCGTTTATCAGCAGCTGGTCTCACATTTAGCTGACTCTGATCTGTTTGAGGTTTTCCAATCAGGGTTCAGGTCTGGCCATAGCACAGAGTCTGCTCTACTGAGGGTCTTAAATGACATCTATCTATCACTAGATCAGGGAACATCTGTGCTGCTTCTGTTATTAGACCTGACAGCAGCCTTCGACACAGTTGACCACGCGATTCTACTCGATCGCTTGGAACGTTGGGTTGGGATCAAAGGGTCAGCTCTGGACTGGTTTAGATCGTATCTCCAAAACAGGACATTCTGTGTTAAACTGTGTGATGTTTTTTCTTCTTGGGAGGGGCTCCGGTGGGGGGTCCCGCAGGGGTCGATCCTTGGTCCACTTTTGTTTGCCATTTATCTGCTACCTCTGGGGTCAATCTTTCGTAAACATGGCCGATCATTCCATCTGTATGCTGACGATTGCCAGATTTACTCTCCATTGTGTCAGGAGGTCACTCTATTCAGTCCTTTGTCTCCTGTGTTAATGAGGTGAAGTCTTGGCTAATGTCCAACTATCTACATCTGAATGAGGGAAAGACAGAGCTCATTGTTTTTCACCCCAACAGCAGGAATGTGGATCGTTATGCTGATCTTGGCCCTCTTTCTCCCTACTCAAAACCAGTTGTTACCAGTTTGGGGGTGAAACTTGATGTAGGACTTAAATTTGATGCTCACATCAATTCTGTGATCCGGTCCAGTTTCTTTCACCTGAGACGCCTTGCTAAAATCAAGCATATGCTGTCGAGAGCCCACCTGGAGCGGGTACTGCATGCCTTTGTAATTTCTCGGCTTGACAACTGCAACTCTCTCTATGCAGGGTTGTGTCAGTCAACACTGCGTCGCCTACAGGTTGTGCAGAACAGCGCTGCCAGGTTCCTGACTGGGACCAGGAAACGGGACCACATCAGTCCAGTTCTGGCCTCCCTGCACTGGCTTCCGATTTCCTATCGCTCACAATTCAAAATACTCGTCTTTGTTTATCATTTCTTCCAGGGTGGTGCTCCCCCCTATCTGGCCACACTCCTGAACAGACATTCCCTATCACGCGCTCTGCGCTCCTCTGACCAAGGCCTGCTCGCTGTCCCTCGGTCTAGGTGTTGTACCCGTGGGGACCGGGCTTTCTCAGTCCTAGCACCGTTACTCTGGAACCAGTTGCCACCCTCAGTCAGGCTGTCCCCTTCTCTGCCAGTCTTTAAGAATCACCTAAAAACACACCTCCTCCGCTTGGCGTTTCCAGAACATGTTTGATTATGGCCCTCTATTATGTTGAATCCATTCCACAGTTTTCATTGGTACACTCAATCCATCCACTCAATCCAATTGTGTTTCACACATTTGTATTTTACCGGAATGTTTCATCTATCTTGTTATTTCCATTTTGTATTTTGTAATTTGTATTTTGTAATTTGAATTTCTTTTATTGTTGATTTATTCAGTATAATTACTTACAACTGTACCATGTTCAGCGCTTTGGGCTTCCTGACAGGGTTGCGGAAGGCGCTTTATAAATAAAGCTTTGATTGATTGATTGATTGATTGAAGAGGTAAACACACCAACACACAAACACAACTTCAGTCTTACTTAGCTCCAACCAGCGTGTGTGACTTTAAAGAGCAAGTCACCACCAAATCAACTTTGTTTCCTGATAAACTACAGTCAGGTCCATAAATATTGGGACATCAACACAATGCTAACATTTTTGGCTCTATACACCACCACAATGGATATCAAATGAAACGAACAAGACGTGCTTTTTTAACTACAGACTGTCAGCTTTTATTTGAGGGTATTTACATCCAAATCAGGTGAACGGTGTAGGAATTACAACAGTTTGCATATGTGCCTCCTACTTGTTAAGGGACCAAAAATAATGGGATAGAATAAGAACCATAAATCAAACTTATACATTTCAATACTTGGTTGCAAATCCTTTGCAGTCAATTACAGCCTGAAGTCTGGAACACGTAGACATCACCAGATGTTGGGTTTCATCCCTGGTGATGCTCTACCAGGTCTCTGCTGCAACAGTCTTCAGTTCCTGCTTGTTCCTGGGGCATTTTCCCTTCAGTTTTGTCTTCAGCAAGTGAAATGCATGCTCAATTGGATTCAGGTCAGGTGATTGACTTGGTCATTGCAAAACAGTCCGCTTCTTTCCCTTCAAAAACTCTTTGGTTGCTTTTGCTGTATGCTTTGGGTCATTGTCCATCTGCACCGTGAAGCGCCGTCCAATGAGTTCTGAGGCATTTGGCTGAATATGAGCAGATAATATTGCCCAAAACACTTCAGAATTCATCGTGCTGCATTTGTCAGCAGTCACATCATCAATAAATACAAGAGAACCAGTTCCACTGGCAGCCATACATGCCCACGCCATGACACTTCCAGCACCATGCTTCACTGATGAGGTGGTATGCTTAGGATCATGAGCAGTTCCTTTCCATCTCCATACTCTTCTTCCCATCACTCTGGTACAAGTTGATCTTGGTCTCGTCTGTCCATAGGATGTTGTTCCAGAACTGTGAAGGCTTTTTTAGATGTTGTTTGCCAAACTCTAATCTGGCCTTCCTGTTTTTGGGGCTCACCAATGGTTTACATCTTGTGGTGAACCCTCTGTATTCACACAGGTGGAGTCTTCTCTTGATTGTTGACTTTGACACAGACACACCTACCTCCTGGAGAGTGTTCTAGATCTGGCCAACTGTTGTGAAGGGTGTTTTCTTCACCAGGGAAAGGATTCTTCGGTCATCCACCACAGTTGTTTTCCGTGGTCTTCCGGGTCTTTTGGTGTTGCTGCGCTCACCGGTGCGTTCCTTCTTTTTGAGAATATTCCAAACTGTTGTTTTGGCCACGCCTAATGTTTTTGCCATCTCTCTGATAGGTTTCTTTTGTTTTTTCAGCCTAATGATGGCTTGCTTCACTGATAGTGACAGCTCTTTGGATCTCATCTTGACAGTTGACAGCAACAGATTCCAAATGAAAGTAGCACACTTGAAATGAACTCTGGACCTTTTATCTGCTCATTGTAATTGGGATAATGAGGGAATAACACACACCTGGCCATGGAACAGCTGAGAAGCCAACTGTCCCATTACTTTTGGTCCCTTAACAAGTGGGCGACACATATGCAAACGGTTGTAATTCCTACACCGTTCACCTGATTTGGATGTAAATACCTCAAATCAAAGCTGACAGTCTGCAGTTAAAGCACATCTTGTTCGTTTCATTTGAAATCCATTGAGGTGGTGTATAGAGCCAAAAATGTTAACATTGTGTTGATGTCCCAATATTTATGGACCTGACTGTATATAAATGCATGTCTAATCATGCTGCAGACACGTGTAGTCAATAGTTTTGCACTTAAGTGCATTTTAGTTAGAATTTTAATTTTCTGCCTAAAACTGTCAGTGTTGTGCAGTTGTCATGTAAAAACTCTGCACTGCATTTGAATTTAAATCTGCCATCGTTATTGGCTAAGAAGTACCCTAGAGCATTAGCTGGTATGATATGATGTCACAATGTCGTTGTGAGCCTGTGTGTGTATTTGTTAGCGGCTTCGCCCTCTCGGTCTGCTAGGCAACATCATTTGTTGCATTTTTCAAACAGGAAGTGGGAGTGGAGTTAGACTCTGGTAGGGGGTGACTTGCTCTTTAAACACAAACAAATGTTCTCACATGCGGGAATGTGCTCAAGTGTTTGCATACAAGACTCTTCCAGGGGAAATAAAAAAGCCTGTTTTTGGTGTTTCCACTCGGCAGACAGTGTTGTAGAGATCCATTCATAACATGAGAGTTGTAGCGGAATACCCTCTGGAGAGCAGAATGGTGTGAAGATGCCTTCTGGCCTGCTCAAAGCTCAAAGTACTCTGCAGCCACAAGGACTAACAGACATTCTGCATGACAGTAGCAGCAACAGGTTTACTAACATATTCCTGTGATGTCATATATGTTCACAAAAAGGCGTAGAAAATGAAATCTAAAGTAATTTAATCAAATGCTTAATGGAACAAGTCTTTAACTAATTTCACATGTAAGATACAGGCTCAGCTTTAACTCCTGGTTCTAAGTCTTCTCTTTACTAATTAGCTGACCAATTCCTGTTGTAAGAGCTCCATCATGGTGAAGACATTTAAAAACTTGCTACATCTTCCTCCAGTATGACGTGGATCTGATGTCTCAGCAAGTCACAAAGTAGACATTCATCACTGTTGATTTCCCTGCAACAAGGAAGCAGGAGGAAGCAAACAGAGGTGTCAAGTCTGCTGACTAACATGTAAGAGTTCTGAGTTATAGACCCATCTGGCTGCAACTGAGACATTTTAGACAGTATAAAGGCAGTGACTCACACTGAAGATTATCTCTATTTTCTGGCCTTAAAGTGAAAAGGCAACTGATTGGCTGAGATGTATTAAGGACTTAAAAAATCAACAAAAACTTTGAAAGAACAGACACTGGCTATATTTACATTTCTCATTAATTCTACTGTCAGTTTGTGGTGCCAGGAATCAGCACTTACAAACCCTCAACCTTGCTTCCCACCCAGCACACATCACACCTGGCCTCAATTCCTCTCCCTGCAGGTGGTGGACCACATGGCGGCAGCATTCTGTGGTTTCTCCACGTAAAACCCGGCCAAGCATTGGGAGCTTAGGCTCAACCATCAGAAGCTTGAGAGTCGACCTGCCCCCCAGGCCTGGCTCCAGATGGGTGCTCTGGGGTTTTCTGATTGGCGCTTTGTCAACAGTGATGAGGGCATTGCTCTGAAGCATAATGGTAGAAAAGGAGGTCAGCCAAAAGGCAAAGCTGTAAATGTACTGGTACTTCTATCTTCCAGAGCTCACCTATGCTCACAAGATTTGGATCAAGACTGAAAGAGCGAGATCCAGGATGCAAGTGGCTGAAATTTGTTTTCTCTGTAGGGCGGCCATAGTTGGTCCTCAGGGGGAGCTCAGAGTAGAACTGCTGCTCCTTCTCAATGAAAATACTTCACTTATGTGGTTCAGACATCTGATCACAGGGACATCCTACAAGAAGGAGCCCCCCCAGGGTAACTATCAGAAGGAAGCATAGGCTGGGGATGGAATCCCCCAGGAGGAGCTGCAGAGCGGAGACGGTTGTCTGGATATCCATCATTAACCTGCTGCCCTTTCAACCCAACTTCAGACAAGTGGTTGAAACTGGAGCAGTGGATTTGTAAATCAAATGTTCCCGGAACGCAAATACTGATGTCAAACCAAAGTTCGCTAAAGGCAAAACAGATGCCGCAACACGCACGGGGGGCGAGGTGTTTGGACAAGTAATTAAAATTGTACCCACATTTTCTAAGTTAACACACATCTCTTCAGTGGCTGACTGGTAATCGGGAAAAACGGGAGATATCCCGGCGGCCTGGCCGTTAAACTGGCTCGCTCAGTGATTGCTGGTCATGCCATGCGTAATATCTAAATAAGCAATCCATCATGCAGCTCATCAGGGCATCTGATGTCCTGATACTCGCACAAACGGAGCAAACTGGGCACAAAGACATCCCCTCCTCTCACTTTGTCGGGGCTGGGATCCTGTTTCCCCAGCGAGAGCAGCCCTGTATGGCGCTCAGCCACTGTAGCCACAGGTGGGAGGGAGATCTTGGGAGGAGCGCAGAGCACATTGACACCTGCAGGTTGAAGACCTCCCCAGGCTGACGTCCAGCAATCCGAAGGCAGGGGGGTAGGTCAGGTTTTCACAGCATCTGTCTGCATTCCTTCGTGGGGGTTTGTTGTTGGCATTCACAAGGCTGCCATGGCGTCAGATTCGGATAACAAGACTTTGTTTGGGTCAGGCAGAGATAATTTTGCTCTCTGCCTTCAAGTCTGTAACTGATCATTCAAGTCCTCCAGTGAAGCCAATTCAGGTTTTAAACATCTCCACACCATCTGGTGACCCTCTCTGAGATGACATCCATTTTGCGCACTACTACCGGTAACACAGCTAGAACATTGTCCAGCTTACGATTCACCTCGAGTAACGTCCCAGTCTGTAAGGTCTCCACACGAACGGTGCTTTCTGTGGGTGCGGGATGCCCTCCAATCGCTCCCGTATTCCCAAATTTCCAGAAAACCAGATATCCTCCCACTCCAGTCAGAAGAAATCCAGTGATCACCAGGCCAAACATCCACACGTCTTCGACGTCCTCAATAGACAACTGGGAGAGGCATACGATCCTCCATTATTTCCAGGAGTCGAGCATATACCCCACCGGGTGTGTCCCTTGCGGGCAAGTGGGAGCCCCTTACTCCATTCTCATCGTTGAAAAAATCTTATCAATCGCATTGAACGACCAATTAATTAAATCCATTTCTAAAAATAGGGTTTTTCAGGAGAAGTGCAGAGAAGCGCTCTGTGGGCAGACAGGACAAAGAGCCTTGGGAAAAAAAGATAAGGGAGCAAAAAGGGAAGCGTCTGTACTCTGCGAGTGCCAGAAGAGAAGGCCTCAAACATATAAATGGTAAATATGGATCGTGAGCAAACACAAGATATAAAAGGAGTGTGCTTCACTTGAAATTTTGTGGCCATAAACATCCAGCTGCTGCTGATCATGAGACAGATGAGATGATAATTCTGGCCTGGACTGATCTGGATTAGATTTCACATCAGCCCTGATGATCATGTATGACATTTCTGTTAAATGCATAAACCTTCACCTCTGGCTTATTTTGTCTTTGGTTCATAGCCTTTAAACCCCTAGTGTTGCTATTGGTGTTTATATGAATATTATGAGGAAAACATCCATGATCGGAGGGTCATGGGTTCGATTCCAGCTCCCGCCAGGGGTATCCTGCTGTTGTGTCCTTGGGCAAGACACTTCACCCAACTTGCCTGTGTTAGTGGTGGTCAGAGGGGCAGACGGCGCCAAATGGCAGCCTCGCCTCTGTCAGACCTCCCCAGGGTGGCTGTGGCTACAAGTAGCTTACCATCACTAGCAGTGTGTGAATGTGAGAGTGTGTGGAAAGCGTCTTTGGGTGTCTAGAAAAGCGCTATATAAGTTCAATGCATTATTATTATTATTATTATTATTATTATTATATACTGGTCTGCCAGTATATATGGATGTCAGAGATGTGTGCATCTGCAAAAGGCTTCTTCCATTGTTGATGCTGTCCATTTAATCTGTGCCTACTACGTTGCAAACCTAAATGACAATAATGATGCACTCATTTAGCAATGGGGAGACCCTCCCAACCTGATCCACTTTTAGTGTTTAGTGTGAATTGGGCAGTGGCCTGGGATGGTTTCAAAATTCCCGGCCTGAATTAATGTCCCAGTGCCCCCCACCCCCACCCCGCACAGCGGCCGCAAACTCACTGATGCGCCTGCAGCCTCTCAAGAGTTCCTGCTGATCTAAACATTGAAATAATTATTTCATTTTCTGTTCCTCACTTCTGATTACCTTCAGTGGTGTCTGTTTGTTGCAACCACCAGGTACAAAAATGAACTTGTTTTTTATGTGACTATTTTTCCTGTCCTGCCTGTTTATTATCTTCCTGCATCTCCTCTCAATCCTAAAGAGAAACTGCTTCCTGCCTTCATATTTTTTCACCTTATGAATTACCTTTGAACTGCAGTTCTAAAAGATCTACCGACCGCGAAAATACCGGAGTGCACGCTGACCGCACCAGTGAGGTGAATTCACCGGAGGACAAAACAGGTGATGCTCTGCCCCGCAGCAGTGAAACGCATCAGGCACAAGTAAAAGACAGAAAGCACGAAAGGATATGAGCAGACATAAACGATCGCGTGTTAAATTGTCTTTGAGGTGGCGACACTTTGAGAATGTTACTGTGGCCGTGCTCAGGACGCATCTGTCTGGAGCGCGTCAACCATCAGAGCTCTGTGCCTCTCAGCTCTAAATAATCCCTGGAGAGTCCACATAGATAATGTAATATAAGTTGAACCAGGATCGTTTCGGGCTCCCCTGGGTGTGCTGAGGGCTTCCAGTTTGTTGCGTGAGTTGCCGGATCCTAGCAGACAGTTGCTGGAACGGTCCTTTCAAAATAAGATAGTTCCCAGATCTTGTTCCGGCAAGATCCGGCTCAAATTAAGCCCTGAATGGATAGTGATTTTTTGAAACAGAAAAATCAAATACATAAAGTAATTGCATTATATACGTTTATATTGCATTATATGTAATTGCATTATATATATATGTTTTTATTTATAATGCATACCTATAAATATGCATATATAAATTTGCAGGTACAGATCTAAAAGATATGTGGAGACGTCAGAACTTCAGAAAACGGTTTTATTATTGTGAGTTGAAAAGTCGATTTCAGCTCCAGCATTACTTCAGCTCAGCAGCCCCGGATAAAAGCTCAGCATGTGATACTGAAACCTACAGTAATTATTCCAAGGGTTTGCAAGCTAACAGCAGTTGCAATTACAAAGACAACAGGCAGCCTCGGTGTATCAGTGGGGCTTGAGCCGAAGGTATCCGTGCTTCTTATTAGAGACAGATGAAACGAAGAAAAAGAACATTATGCATTACCTGGAGTCACTGTTTTGAAACACCTCCCAGTTCGTTGTGTGTACACTCACCTCTGCAGCATAAACACCCGTTCACTCAGAACTGATTGATTAGATATTGAAAATTGTCTGTCAGCATGTTTTAGAGAGGTACTCATTTGATAATGAATGCATCAGCTCGGTTGGAAGCTAATTATACTAGAGACACAACTTGGTTCTGCTGTCTTGCTCTCTCAGCGTTGGCCCCACTGGGAGACAAATTCATGCAGCAACACAACTACACCTCTCCAGCTACACTCATCAACTCTCACAGTAAAGGTTTCCATTGGCCATGCCCCCTTAGTCTACATAAAATATTTGCCCTCCTGCCAGCTGCCAAGACTCAGTCAGGTACACTTACGTGTGCACAGAAAGGCACAAATAAGATAAGAAGTGATAGTGGCAGACGCAGATGAAGTGACGAAGCTACCTGATCTGCAACAGCGCGAGACAGTTTGTCCATCCTGGAACCAGCCTCTGCAATTTTCTTAGCCGCGTTGATCACATCTGAGGAGTTCTTCAGCGGACCTTTGCCTCTGTAAAAGAATTAATAGGGACATGCACATTGGAAATGTGACACTACAACCATACAACAATAAAACCTTTTACATTATTCAAAACTAATATCTTTATCCCTGATGACTCATCTCAAAGATGTTAGTTGGACTAAATTTAATGAAGTAACATTTACTGCATTCACAGCAAAAGTTTTCAAGGGTGTGTGCATGTGTGTGTATTATGTCATTTTTGATATTTTCTAAGAAAAAAATGCTCATTCCTTTTGCTCACGCCAGTCTGAGTAACTGAGGTCAGCGCCACGTAATAATGGTGCAGTCATAGCACCACAGGCACAAACACTCATGACTAATCAGGCCTCTGATTTGCAATAAGCGCAGACTTTTTAGTTTGTTCTCTGCCTTTTAATTGAGGAGTAGATCACCATTTTCACACAAACATCAGATAACCAATTTTCCAGATATGTTAAACTCTGATCCAGAAGAAAGGAAGCCTGATGAAGAACGATGGCTACCCCCCCCCCCCCACACACACACACTTGTGTTAATTGAATTTACCTGGTGAAATCTGTCATTTCCATCATGATCATGCACATCTGCTTGGCTAGCACAATGATGTCATTGCCATTATCGTCCCACTTGGCAACTTCTGCATCCAGCTTACACTTCTCCTGTCTGAAGCTCTCCACCTGCTCTGCTATCTTCGCCTTCTCCTCCTGTGGAAGCTGTGCCATGATGGCCTACAGGCAAGACGGGGAGACGAAAGCATTAGAGGAGGAAAAGAAACTGAAAATGTGAAGCTGAGCAGAAAATTGAAGCGAGATGGTTTAGAAATAAAAAGAAATGTAAAGTAGGGAGTTAAGGAGAGAGGAGAATGAAAGAAGAATGAAAAACATGGTGAAAAGTGGAAAACTTAAGAAACAGAATATAAATGTAATGCTTATTCTATATTTGCTCATTTTTTTCTGTTTGCTATACGTTTAAAAGCTCTACAAAACTAAAACCCAAAAAAACCTCATGAGACATTTCCAAATGAAGCGCCAACTTTTGCTTTTAATGGCTGGACCTTTGCAAACCCCTTGACATGTTATACCTACAAAAAGTAAATCCTTTTCTGCCTTCATTTTCCCCCTCTCATCTATGAAAATACATTTGCTCTCTCAGCTGCCTTTGGGGGCAGGTCCAAAATGGCATAAATCTTGTGGCGAGGTCACAAGCGCAGTTAGGACCCTGTATTATTTGGAAGATAAATGTATAATTACTTTGCCTCTTAGACCAGAGAATGAATAATGCATTTGTTCAACATTATGTCAGTGAGGTGAAGTGGAATGAAGAGTAGCCCGGTTTCCATTAGGTCGATTCTATTGACTCCAAAGGCGCAGAGAGAGAACGGGTACAGTAAAAACAAAAAAAGAAAAGTCACCATCAGTTTTTTAACCTAAGCTATTATTCACTGTCCTCCAAGAACTGCTATTCTCTTAATGCTGTAATAACCCCATCCTCCTTATCCCCTCTCCTCTCTCTAAAGTTGGTGTGTGGGGTGAGGCCGGCGAGACGTGCGTCACTTCGACCGTGTCCCCTGGCAGATGTGTCGGGAGAAAAATGAAAACAAAAAACATGGACGACTTGTCCTCCTGAGATTCTTTGAAAGGAAATGAGCAGGATTATAGAGGGAGGGGCAGGCGCGGGTATTAAAGAAAAAATTGAAATTACAGACAGAAATAGACCGGCACAGCGGTGCAACTTTTCTCATCGGCAGTCAACGGATTCGTCGGTAAGTTTGGGCCTGCTGATTGCTCTCAGAGTGCAGTGGTGCAAAGCTTTGATGGTGGGTAGTTTTTAAAAAGAAGGAAAAAAAAACCAAATGGTATAAATAAACAAGCAGAACCAGCCCCCCTAAAGCCCAGTGTAGATTTCCTCTGCTGCTATTGCCAAGAAGCACAAACAACAGTGTGGAGGCAAATCCTATTAAACAGCATGTGGGGTGAAAACACTCACAGTTAAAACAAATACCAAGTTAATATGAATTTAGACTGCACAACAAGAAATGAAGAATTCAAAACACAAGTGACTCTAGCAGAGCAACACTTACAGTCATGCTGAAGCTTTGCTTGCATGTGCTGCTTTCACTTATTGCAGCTGCTTCCTTGTTTAATGTGTGATTTTATGTATAATAGATGTGTGTGCAGACACATACGCTGCTGTACATGAACTCAGTCAGCAGTCGAATCCTTCAGTCGTTTACTTTAGGCCAATATTTGACCAAGGTGTCAAAAAAACTAAGAGGTGGTTGGTGGTCAAGCAGCAGATTCGTGTAAAAATAAAAAATAAAAAAAATCTATAAAACCTAAAAGTTGTTCTTTTCAATTCAATTCAATTCAAAAATACTTTATTAATCCCAGAGGGAAATTGATTATGTAATGTTTAAATTTTGATCATTATGGTTTTGTATAAACAAACAAGCCAAAAATGGGGTTTTTCCTAATTCTATGATTAAAGATAACAAATCTTACTACTTTGTTTCAGTTTCTACTTGTTTATTTAAGAGTTCAGCAGAACTTTCAGATTAGTAATCTACTTATTCTAGAATCTTTCCACATGAGAAGATGAAAAGCTGTTTATTTTATGCTCCCACAGTCCAGCTTTTGCTTCTGCAGCAGTTTATTCTTACTCATATTTAGTAAAATACCAGCTGGACCCTAAATAACTTTTTATTCAGAATTTTAAACCATCATGCAAAATCAAGAAACTAGGGGACTCTGAACAGGTCTTTTCCAGTTAGAATTTTTTTTTTTCTGGCTGATATAAACTCTTAAATAAATAATTAAATATTTAATGTTAAAGCTGTTATAATGAATCTGCAAACAAGCTAGGTTTTGAACGCCAACACGGTCACGGACACTCACCCCTCCCCTCGTGCATCTGCCCTGAGACGCTTCTGCCGGAAAATGGAAACCAGCAATGTTGGACCAAACAAGATAGCGCTAAACACCAGTCACCTTTTCTACGTCCAAGCATCTTTTGTTGTGACTTCAAATGGTGTTTTTCTTTTTGGGACTCTGGTAGTTTGTCCTAAAGAAGTGGTAGCAGCCGGCTGTTTCTCCTTCTCTGATATTATTGAGCGGAGAACCTCTCACATCTGTTACTGAATACACGAGTGCATTATTAGTGGAAGACCCAGGGAACTGCAGTGGTCAGCAAGACCGATGAGAACCACTTGATTATTAGTTTTTAATCTCCAAAATATATATTAGAGCTATATTGAACGTTGTTAAGCGGCATGATAAAACGTTTTAAGCTAATTAGTTTTCCACATTTGCTTTAGCAGCTTTAATCTAAAACAACTAAAGACTTTTACCGGTTTTTGTCGTCTAAGCTTGACATTTTGTCATGTCAGTGGCTCTTTGGGATGCTACTTTCTGAAACATGTTGCTGCATAGTGCGTTGTTGTGCCGTGGCATTCAGCAGAACTGTGTGACTTCAGCACTGGAAGGTGCTCAATTAGCATATTTGGTGTTGTTCATGTTGTTCCTGCACCCAACTGTTGAGACATTAATTATTTAAGCTCATTCCCATAATTGAACTCAACTGTGTGCAGCTGGTGTCAAAGGAACGTACGGTTTTACTCGACTCCAATGTTGAGTGAGATCGTGTATATTGAAATGTATTATTTATTCTATGCAGCTATGTCTCTGAGTAGAACGAGAACATTTCCTTTGTGCCTAAGACAAACAGTGAACCAAAGCAGACTGCTCTCCCACACGAATAAAAGGAGCTCAAAGTCTCTTGAAACTCAACAATTTAGAGTGAAAATTCCCTGACTTGAAACAGGGTTCAAGGGAGGTAGAGGAGAGACAGGGAGGCATTTGGTTAGTATACCAATTCACTCTGAAAATGGTGTGACAAAAGAGAGCGTGTCAGGGAGGAAAGGGAGAGAAAAGGGGTTTGTGAACGCAAAGGAAAGCTGCAGCACAGGGGTAAACACATGAGCCAATTGGGACGTCAAGGGAGCAGGAAGGCTCTCGGTGCTGCACCCCCACCCACCTCCTCCACGGCTCTCTAGAATTCACTTATCCCCAAATCCCTTCCCCTTCTTTACTGATAACAACAAGGAGCGAGCCTTGGGAGCTTAACATAGTGGCAAATCCAGCCGAGGGAGAGCCGTGCCAATACACTCTGCGACTGGGCCACGTCTGCAGGGATTAGGGAGCTTTCCGGGTTTCTTCACCACGAGCGCTGTCTTGAAATGACTTTAATTTGTTTCATTTGAAATAAACTGCCCAGACACTCAGAGTTCAATTTTATGGATGACCTATCAGCAGGGTTATCCAATCACTGTGTTTAGAACTGTTTACGGTGTGTTTGGCTGCCTGTGAATTATCCACGGCCTGCCACACGACTTGTACTCTGACTTTTGTACGCTGCTCGTTTTTCTTTCTTTCTTTCCTCCCTGTTATTTGTTCTTTTCGGTTTGCCCATTTAATAACTTTGCCTTGTGTGAAAGCACAATAAAAGTGACAGGCAAAGCTCTTCAAAAGTAAAAGCCCATAAGCTCCCAGGACTGCGCTGAACCTGATTAGATTTTCCTGCACTCTGAGAAACAGAAAAACAGCGAGCTTGAGGGGGTAAAACATATATCGTGCATGTGTCCTTTGTGCGATATTCACACAGTGAATGGGCTTGGAGGGATCACAACTGTAAACCTCAGTGTGCTCATATCAGCTCCTGTGGAAAAAAATGGATTACACTTCCCCTTGTCTGTTTGAGGAGAAAGACAGAGCTCTGGTGTGGACTAGCCGGGCTGCGAGAGCAGAGCTAACTTTATCCGGACACGACGAACTGCAGCAGACTGAGCAGATCACCACCAGTTTACAGGAAATGCCTCTTTTATGGCTGCACTTGCTTTCAAAATTTCACATCTCAGAGGGCATCGCACTGTCTGGAGGTGCAAAAACGGGTGACATCAAACAAGGTGAGAAACTTTGACGAGATCTTTGGCGATAGGAAATGTAAACTACATGTTGTGAAAATCTACACACTGTTTTTTTTTTCTCATATGTCCCCATCAGAGAGATGTGTTAATTAATCTTTTCATTATGGCACTGGAGTTAGAAATTATGACAAAGAGACATGTTGCAACTTCAAAATGTTACCAAAAAATAAATAAATAAATAAACTGCCCACTCGAAGCTTTACTGAATGCCAAAAATAAATAAATAAATAAAAACCTAGCTAACACTTGTTGCTGTGCTTCATTGTGTACAAGTGTTGATGCATTTTAGCTTAGATGGCCCCGCAATGTTACACTGCAGGAGCCTTAGTGGGAGTATAAATACACAAACCCAAAAGTACTTCACACACAGAGACCCCCCACAGTCACCTCTAGATTTCATCAAAACGTTAATTTCCAAATAACTCGCCTTCCTCCCTGTGTACAGTTAAGTGAAAAATGTCTTTATCAGTTTGTTAACCTTGGACTAAAGTAACTTTAGATTAATGCCACAGTAAATCAAGACTAAATCAACTTAATTATTTCTATGCCAATATATTTTTAAAAATCCTGTTCAAAGTCATGAATATGACTGTCAAATTACGGCTAGGACCGGTTCAATTAATGCATTAATTAAAGGGTAACTGGCAAAAGAGCACAAAGTTAAATTAAAGCAACAATCCAGGGTTTTCCCCACTTGCAGGAATCGTGTATGATTTTCAGGAATCCATAAAAGTGATAGTCTTACCATGTCCTGTGGTATAATGATGGACAATAAAATGTTTTAATATTGCTGAGCCCCCTCAGTGCCTCCATTAAGAGCCCCATGCAATTTGGGTCATTCAGCATTAGCCAACAGCGTTAGACACCTGCGTACGTAAAGATGTCAATCTCAGAGCATGCACAGGCGTTTGAGGATATACCTGGACTGATGCAAAGTTGGCAACATTACTTATGGACAAGTAAGTCTTTAGAATATAATTATATGATTAAACAGCACAATGTGAGAATAAAAATTGTAAAACGGTGTGTTTTTAGCTCTGCTGTCCGGCTATAGGTGTGTGTTCATGAACAAAATGTGCTTCTTCCAGCCGTGATAACAGAAGTAAGGAGAAGGGCATACGGTGGGATACATTTTTCTGCCCTTTGACAAAAACTACGGATTTCTGCATGAACTCAGTTGTAAAATAGATCTTTTTTTTTTTTTTTAAAGAAAATTTTAAATGTTTGAAAGCATCAACCACCTGATTGGCCAATCAGAGAAATGTGATAATGGTAACACCAAAGCAGGAAAAGTAGTGAATGTGTAAACAATAAAACTTATGAATACACATATGCTAACGAAGTAGAGACTGTTTAAAGGTAACCACTGGCTTGCTGCTGTTTGATGTAGCTTTAATGCAGTGATGCATCTAGGGCCCACTAAAGATAAAGGGTTGAGGTTTTATTTTTTAAAAGCCATCATTATGTGTGTTTTGGCTGTACAGTACAGAAGAGTACAGTACAAAAATGAAATAAGCTGCTGCTGCATTGATTGGATTTATTTCCCTCTTTTTTCTGAGCATTACCCCAATGAGTGCCGACTGTACAGAGACCCAGGCAAGTCTGGGCCACAGGGAGAGGAATTGAGCCAAGTCACACTCCTGCCATCCACAATCCATTCAACATGCAACACACCGCTAGAGCCTCTGTGTAGCTGGAGGGGAGCAGGCACTGATACCCTCTTAATGTCCTTTAAGCTGGGCCCCAAGTGAAAAATTGCTAATGTGCAACAAAGCTCAGACCCTGGCGATCATGACTGAGGCCTTGGCATGGCACAATGCTACATTTTGGGGAGTGTCTGAGGGGAGTTGAGTAATTACTATTTTGTTTGTGATTGCAATTTTACACCTGCCACATCCCTAACTGGAGTTTATTTCAAATAGTGGTGCTTGTTGGGATCATTTAAATTCAAGTGGAACTAAGACCTGATGCATGTGCAGCTGGGGAACTGCGGAGGGTGTTGGGAATATAGATGGTAAATTTCTGCTCACCTCTTAGTCAAACCAGACACCCTTTCTTCATTCTGTCTATTTGTTAGAGATTCTGGGACACATCAGAAAAAGTGCAGCACAGCGGGAAGTCAATATCTGCTCACCCGGGCGCTCTGTCCTGCAATAAGCTGGTCATCTTCAGTCTGGACACTGGTCCTGCTGCGAGTATCATAGTCTTCTTGTTCAAAGTCCGAGTCGTCTTCAAGCTCCTCTGGTGTCTGCATGAAGCACAAAGACAAAGTCAGGGTGTAACATTCAAAGGTAAAGACAGGGAAAGGGAAATAAAGCAGAAATACTATTCCTTACATCGACATCTCAAACCTGCAGTTTCCTTTTCACTTCAAGATGGATTGTGTGAAAATCTTACATTCTTCTCATACATTTGTCAGCATTGTTTTCAGTAGGCAGCGCCTCAAATGGAGTTTTAATTCAAACCAAACCCGGCTCACAGACAGTGATGCAACATAACTTAGAATTAAATTGTCTGAGGAAATGACTCAAGAGGATGTGTGTTGAAAGCTCAAACAAGACAGAAAAAATGAGAAGGGTTTAGTATATATGCCTACATCCCTCAAGCAAGGTCTCCGGCCAGAAAACAACTGGGTGATGGACTTTAAAAAATGTAGAAATGCCAAATTACTTCTTAATTAAAGGAAAAACATAAAGCATGTGGAATTAGCGCTGGTGAAGTGGGGAAACGATTACAAAAGAGATAAAGCCGGGTGTAGTGAGGTGTCATTCAACTACACCAGAGAGTGTTTGTCTATTCGGTGTGTTCTGGAAATTTACATCTGAGTATCATCCACATGTTTATTTAGATCTGTTTGCTTAAGGGCTGGATTAACAATGTTTGGGATGTTAATCTTTATTGATCCTTTAATAAACCTCAGTAGTGTGAGTTTTATGTTTTAACTACTCTGCCTCTGGACCCCCCCCCCCCCCCCCCCCAAAAAAAAGATCTAATCGTAAATTATGCTCAGGTGTAGCTAAGTAAAGCCAAGCTGACATAGATATTGTCTTCACCAGTAATGGTTGATGTAAATGATGCTTTTGAGGATGAACAACTACAAGGGCCTATCTACGGTATGACATACAACTCTAAACGAAGTTTACGTTTCTTCACATACAACAAAGAACTAGCTTAGGAATCTAGAACAACCGTTGCAGTAGCAAACATTTTGCTCTACAGGTTAGTTCAGCTACGCTAGCTTTAGCAGATATACCACTGGCCCGAACAGTTTTGTGTCTTGTTTGTAGACAAGCTTAGCTCTAGAAGCTGCGCTAGAGAACATGCACCAAGATGGCACCAGCTTAGGAACGGTGCTCGTTCGAAACGGTTTTTGCATCAACTTTAGTTGATATATACTTAAGCCTTTCTTTGAGACAAGAGCAGAAAAAGCTCTTGGACCGCCCCGTTGATTGAAATCCGTAGAGGTGAGTATATCACGTTGTTCACTGATTGGTCCAAGCACTGTCCAGTTGTGTGCAGAAACAGTTTGAAAGACAACTGTTGATTCTGCCTCTTAACTGGGGAGGTGGGGGGTGGGGGGTGGGGGTGGGGGGCTCATGGCCAGACTATACATTTACATATGGCTTGCCAGGGCAACAAAAACAGCTGGTAGATTGTGATGAGTTTTTAATCACAAACTTTGATCTATTTGACTGCTTATTTGATGAATTTTATTGATTATTAGATTATTTGATTTGGTTTTTTTTTTCAAACATTGATTATCCTTTAAATTTTTTTGACACATTTTTTTCTAAAAAGATGAAACTTTTCCATGTTCTGGTCAGTGTTGGGAGAGTTACTTTTACAAAGTAATTAGTTATAGTTACTAATTACTTTGTCAAACAAGTAACTCAGTTATTTACAGAATTACGTGATTATAAAAGTAACTAATTACCTAGAAAAATAACTACTTAGTTACTTTTTTCATTAAAGAATGCAAGAAAAATGGGTTAATTAAACTTACTTAATTTACTATAAATTACTACAATAGTGAAATATAAACGACTAATGACTGGAACATAATAAAATGTATGTCCAAATGTTTTTATAAACCTGAATAATTTAAATAAATAAGCACTTAACAGGAGGAACTACTAACAGGAACATTACACTAATCTAGACTATTAAAAGGTCACTGTGTGATTTTTAACAAGACCCCAATCAGGTAAAATTTAAAATTGCAAATATAAACACCTGTAAAGGTTCCTGAGCCTTTAAATGGTCTCTCAGTCTAGTTAAATTACAGAAATAAATGTAAATTTGCACAGTGTTTAAATTTCCCAGCTTCACATAATTGTGTAGTAGCATTTTTGTTGCTGCTAATCTAGTAACGGTTAAATAAATAAATAATAATCCTTTAAAGCGACACTAGAAGAGGCACAAGCCTGATGGAGGACTTAAATGTACTAACTTGGGTCAGACCCAACCACAGAAGAGCTGAAGCTGGGTGGTAAACACACACAGGTAGTTCTAATAACACCTGAGCTCCATGACGTCTGAGACTGATGCATCAGTGTTACAGCGGGACTAAAGACATGATCAGAAACAGGTTACAGCTGGATGATCTAGAAAGGTAGAACATCAGGACGTCTGAGCGGTGAAGAGGTGAGCGGACCTTCAGGACGTCCTGCTGTCACGCTAAGAAGGGCATAGACTATTCATCACGTCTTCCTCGTTCTTCACGGGCCGTGATGTGTTTGGATGAAAACATCTGCCTCTTTAGCTCCTGATCAGCTGATGACAGCTTCAAGACACCGCACTGCTTAATGCATGCTTTTAATTATCAGTAACAGAAAGGAAGGTTTAGATAAAAGAAGACGGTAATTAATTAGTTTGCTCGTTACTGAAAAAAAATATTAGTTTAGTAACGCGGTTATTTTAAACGGCGTTATTCCCGTCACTGCTGTTTCTACAGCATGCAGTGACTGCGACACTGAGGGTTTCCGCCCACCCGGCCAATCATCATGGTGTTTGTAAGCGCGTTACCGACACCTCTCTCTCCCTGGCTGCAGCTGAAGTGTGGCGGTCAGAAAGCCTCACACTGTTGCTCAACGTTCGACAAGCACATAGTAACGCACAACCTTCCATCCCCAGTAACGGTAACGGCGTTGCAACAGTAGGAAATGTAATTAATTAGATTATTCCGTTACCCAAAATAGAACGCCGTTAGTAATGCCGTTATTTTAAACGGCGTTACTCCCATCAATGGTTCTGGTCCATTGTGTCAAGTTTGCTTTCACTTTAAATAGAGTTTGACTCAGTGTTGCTCTTATCAGACACAAACACATTTATGAAGAGGGTTAAACTAGCTACCAACAGGATGGCAAAGCTGGGTATTTACCTGGGTTATTGGCTTTAGCTATGCCATTCAGTTGGTAATGGTCGTAACACATGGTTACTTCTTAATGTGTAACAAAGATCTGCAGTGGGACTGGGCAAAATAACTGCCAGGAGCTAGCGTGTGTAACTTGGGGGCAACCAGAACATATGGAGGTCAGCGTGAATCTGGTTCTTTCCAACCGACACCAACAAACTGTGTTGCTTTTTGAATTTCACTGAAGTAATGTAGCACACAACCGGACAAAAACACTGCTTGCTCATACATAAAGATTGTGTGAAAACATGCAGCCCCCTCATTTGTTTCAATGAGGTCACAATGTGACGCAGGCGAGGTGCCAACTCAGATGGCTGGTTACCTAGGAGACTGTCCACTTATGTGCACAGGATGTTTCTGCTGTTTACCTCCTGGTCATTCTGACCGAGAGTTAAATCATTTGGAGTTTTTTATTTTTATTTAATCATCCTTTTACAAGCTTGTAGAAATCCTGCTGTCCTGTTATAAAGCCATGAGAAGTGTTAGGCAGCATGATCCAATCCATGCAACACTTTCACTTATTTCAGAGCAGGTTGATTTCCAACACACTGGCCCATATCATGCTTGTCCAATTGCTTGTTTGCTGGATGTTAAAAAATATCTTGTGCTTACCACTTGGCTCTTTATCTTACTATCTACCCACTCTAAATATTCAGGCCCTTATGTGGGAATGTTGAGGCCAACCAAACAACTTTGCTTGTAAGAAGTTTTATAACCTTGCTTTCTTCTGTAGACCTGCCTCACACCGTGGAGAATCGGCTTCTTAATCCACTGAGTTCTCACGACGTCTCAATTCCAAAAGGAGTTATTACTCGGTTTAAGTGGGAGAGAAATTACACAGGAATTTTAAATCCCTTATATATGGCGCCAACATTTGCTTTCTGTATGATGAAGTCAAACAACTGAGAAAGCACAGAACTTCCATGTTGTTTCCTCAGAGAGTAATTGAACTTGGATGGGATTATGAAGCCAGCTGGTCCCGGGCAGTTCAAAGCTGCCTGTTTTACATTATTTACCAACATCAAATTATTTTCCATAATTAGATTTTTTTTTTCCCAAGCTGCACTGGGAAAGCTTCCAGCCTGCAGAAAGTTGAATAAATGAATTACACGGTGAAAAGAGGAGGGCCAGTTTGGGTAAAAAGAAGAAAAAAAAGTGGATACAGTAATATCAGTGTGTGTGTGTGTGTGTGTGTGTGTGTGTGTGTGTGTGTGTGTGTGTGTGTGCGTGTGTGTGTGTGTGTGGCCGTGGAGCTGCCAGTATCTTGTTATTTAGAACCCTTTTTATCATAACAGCTCTATAAAACAGATCCAGTGGCAGATTTTATGTAGTTATGTTTGTCCTCATCCTGAAGGCAGATGTATGTCATGAAATATCAACTAAAGCATGTCAACCAGCAGACTAAAAATGTTTATTCCAAATAAAATGAGTTGTGAAATATTTGTGTTGTAAGTCATGGTTGAGCCAACAAGTCCAAAGTTAGAATGATTGTGAAACTTACATTTTTTTAATTATTATTCCAAATTTTAAAAGACTACAATTTGTGTCCTCAGGTGATTCTAGGCAGTAAAAGAAAATACATGTTTTTTTTTTTTTTTTTTTTTTTAATCAAGCAAGCTCAAAGTAGACTCACTAATGTCCCATTCACACTGAATCAAGACGCTGCTACTTCCTCCATGACCAATTTGAACATGGCTGTATCACTGCAAATTTGGAAGATCTCTATCTTTGACCAGGTAATCTTCACACGGTGGGTACTAGCCCAATAGGTTTTGCTCTCTTATACACTGCATCCCTCCCTAACCTCTCTATACATCAGTAGCTCATTGCCATGACGTTCCTACCAACTTAGGCCACGATTGCTCACAGCACCAATTCTTACACTGCATTAGTACCCACCTATGAGCGGGGAGATTACGCTAGAGCGACATGAATGATATGGTGGAGATGTAGCATATGCAGGAGGCCAGTGCTGCCAATCCTGCTTTAAATACTCAATTACCAAATTGCGCTAGTGTTTGTAGATCCAGACGTTTTGTGCATGCCTAAAACAAATGCCATGCTATCACTCGTTAAGACGGATGTATTGTGTTCTTGAACAAAATCAGAACGTAGATGATTTATTTCGGATGTTACATCCATAGCCAGAGGAAGGAGTTGATTAGAGGATTAAAGACTTTTAAGAACTCACAGGTGTGTTTGATTTTAGGACATCTCAATGAATGTCAGTGAGTGCTCTTCAGACGTACCCGAATCATGAGGACAGCTTTCCTGATGTCACGGACACCGTCATACACCAGACGGGACGCGTCAATGAACTCGTTCTCCTCAAATGACTGTGGGGGGTTCGTGCTCAGGGCCTCAATGGCTACCTCCACTTGTTCAGCAAAACGAGGCATGACTGTAGAGGAAAAAGCAAAGGAAGTGATAGTCATCGATTTCTTTTGGATCAAATGAATGCTTTTCTTACTAGTTAAGTTTTAACCATTCACTATTTGGGGTCTCTTGCCACCTATTTAAACCTTTTCCAGAAGTCTCTGCTTGCGTAATACATGAAAATGAGGGAATCCACACCAGCATCTCCAAATGACAACATGCTATTCAGGCAGTTTCAGGTTTAAGTTTCCAATTGGTTCCTGAAAGTATGTGAATGTGTAACCAACCTAGGAGAAAGCCGTGTGTGTGCTACAGCGTTGCTATTGTGTGAGCCCGGGCTGTCAAATCATAAAGTCAATGAAGGGAAACATTCATCAAAGTCTTTTGAGCCAAATAAAAGCTGCCCGACAAAACTCCATATTGACCAGAAAAATGGCGGGTTTTGTTGTCAGGATGAACTGGCGGGAGCTGATGGAGAAGCTTTGTGCGTTTTAGATGAATGGTGCCGGGTGTGAATAGACATCGTTTAATATTGAAGAAAATGTTTCAATATTTAGCAGGGCTATCTTTTGTATGAGATCTCTTGTTGCGCCATAATCAGTGTGCTGAAGAAAAATACCAAAACACAAACGACGCTCTGAGTAGACGGACAACTGGCAGTCAAAGAAGGTCTTCATCTCTTTCATTGTCCAAAGTACTGTTTCGAAAAATCTCTTACTGTTACTAGGTTGAATATATAATGAATATATATATATATATATATATATATATATATATATATATATATATATATATATATATATATATATATATATATATAAAGAAAACAATTTACCTATATATATATATATATATATATATATAAATATATATATATATATATATATATATATATATATATAGGTAAAATTGTTTTCTTTTAGTTTAAGAGAAAAAAGCCTAAAAATAAAGATGCAGCTTAAATGACTGTTTTAGTCATTTAATAAATGATAAGTGATGATAAATTACCCAGACTCGTACAATGCTTTCCAGAGCCAGAGGACTCTAAAGTGCTTTCTGGTGGAAAAAGGTTTTGGCTGGGTTAGAAAAATAAAAACTACAAATTTGTACCAATAAAGACAATTATTTTTTAATATACAGCCATTTGGATTGATTTACAACAGCATCCTTTTGGTAGGAGAGACCCATTTTTACGAGGACAGATGGATGATAATAAAATAATAATAAAATATGGTACGAGACAAATAAGGTATGCTACTTGGCTCGTGAGCCTCAACCAAATAGCCAAGTGTGTGATTTTATTATTAATATGCACATTTTTATGCTCTCCTACATTCAAAGTGAACTAAATCAATTACCCGTCTTGCACTAAAGGTGGATCTGCAGTGTACCTATTTGTTTGATATAAAGCAGGTGTGATATTTCACCAAAACGTAAACGGCACTACAAAAAGCCTCTCTTCTTTTTTCTTTTCTTTTTTTAATTCAGTTTAATCCACTTACTGGCAGAAGCGTAAAATAGGCTTTTGGGAATTGTTGGGAAGGCGTTTTAAATAGAAATATTTAAATGTTCTCCGAGCTCTTAATGAGCAAAGTTGCTGGTAAGAAGCAATTTCACTCATTCCGGTTGAAAAATGATGAAGGGAATTAAATGTGACCATGTAGGAATGGATTTTTTTCACCCGCCAGGCCTGAGTGTAGTTAAAGGGAGAAGTTATGGAAGTACAATAAATGCACAAAAACTTCAAAGCTGAGATGGCACGCCCCTGTGAAGCATTTAAATACACACACACACACACACACACACACACACACACACACACACACACACACACACACACACACTGCCTCTACTTTTTTTTGGAAGTGTGAACCCTAATTTCACATTAGGGTGGCTCAATTTAGACACTATATTATGGCAGGTTAGAGCAAATGCACTTAGAAAGTGAAGCTGTGTGACAGAATGGAACTCTATTCATCAGGGCAACTCCAAATGAAGGTGGTTACTCCTTCTGGAATGGATTATGGAAATGGGCAACTGCCTGCTCAGATACCTGCCACAGCCACTTAGATATTGATAACATGAGTTAGGCTGTGGTTTAGCTCTGATTGGCTGGAAAAGAACAAGCTACTATAGGTTACTTATCTGTACCATACACTACAGAATTTTCTTTTATTCTACACAAATGTTTCCTCTATTCCCTTTTTGACTCGGCTTCTTTAATGACTATAGAGCTCCGGACCCCACGTGACTCTCAGTTAGTAGACGCCATATTGGCAGGCAAAAAAAGGTAAACAAACACGGATCGTAAACATGAACATGAATGGGATCGGCTTGGATTTTACTTCGTCTGAGTTTACTTCACACTTTAAAACCGAAAAAATCATTTTATCTAGCCAGAAATTAAATAGACTAAACATCTCCGACCCTTACTGTGCCCCTGGGATACTTTTTAAAAATGCCAGAAGCTGTCGGAGCGGACTTCTTACCGGACCTGGCCCAAGTGGCTGAGAGAGGGAAGTCTGGGCCTCTCGACGCTACTGCCCCCGTAACCCGACTCCATATAAGCGGATGAAAATGGATGGACAAATAACAGATTTACACGTAAGTAGTTTAAATAGAGTGCTGTGCTGTTTGAATGTATAAACTGAACGCCAAGAGAAATCACTAGTTAGATTTTTTTCCCGTGAATAAAATAAATATGTCAGGCACGAGCGTCTCAGGATCTGTCTGAGATCTGTCTCGGTGAGACAGATAATAGCAATCCAAAGTGCTTCTTATGTGTGATCTGACAATTGATCAACCATTGCTTAAAAATTAATACAGGTTAGCTGGTTAATTGCTGTGATCATAAAACACGTAAACGGCAGCACGCAGAAATAATGAGGCAAAGATTTACGTGCTGTTTACCTGCTGCTGTGAGTAATAAGACAGAAAAAGCCACAGCAAAATAAGTTTAGGAAGCCCACTAAGAATCATAATAAAAGCATTTAAAATAAACACCATACACAGTTGAGGAAACGTTGGTTTAAGTACCTGATATGAAGCGGTCGCTGCATAAGTGAAAATCTTTACTCTCGGGACCCCACAGTTTCATTTTAGCCCGGTCACTAGCGCGTTTTATTACAATGATCCAACGTTTGCGGCGCTCCGGATCTTGGGGAATCCTGTAGATGGCTCATTCCTTATGTCGTCCGCGTCTGTTCTGCATCCTGGGGCACAACAGGAATCTACCATATTTCCCGTTTGATTGAGTTTTCTGACAATAACAAATAGTCCAGCTGCGGGCTTCTGCATGCCAATATGGCGCCGTTGAGATTTGAACTGTTGCATGCTGGGAGAAGTGACGTCAACTCCCGGAGCTCTATATAACGGTAAAATGGTGGCACCACTTAATAAAGCCCCACAGTCATCATCACACACTGGTGAAATTACATCTCCGCATTTGACCCATCCCCGTGGGGAGCAGTAAGCTGCGGCTGTGGCTGTGCTCGGTAACTATTTAGTGGCTTAACCTCCCAATCCAAACCCTTAAATCTGAGTGTCACGCAGGGTGGCATTGGGTCCTATTCGGGTTTTAACCCCGATCTCCCAGTCTCAGGGTGGACGCTCTACCACTAGGCCACTGAGAAGATTAAAACAACTATTTTTGCCAAATAGGTCTACATTTATTTGCACTGTTCATTGTTGCAGCTATTTGCCATTTAACTTAGGATAACTAAGTCTTCCATACACTAATATACTAGGACAACAGTCCAAAAAATTACTAGGGGGACCTGAAAAATAAAATGAAATTGCACCTAATTTTGCCAAAAACTACACCTCTGATTAGCATTTAATAATGCATTTAAGATTTAATAACCAGCCTATTTAAAGACAAGAATCAATTAGATGGCCTTTTTTTAAAACATTTTCTACATTTAATTTACAGGTGCTGGCCAGTAAATTAGAATATCATCAAAAGGTTGAAAATATTTCAGTAATTCCATTCAAAACGTGAAACTTGTACATTATATTCATGCAATGCACACAGACCAATGTATTTCCAATGTTCATTACATTTAAATTTGATATTCATAAGTGACAACTAATGAAAACTCCAAATTTGGTATCTCAAAAAATTAGAATATTCTGAAAAGGCTGAATATAGAAGACACCTGCTGCCACTCTAATCAGCTGATTTACTCAAAACACCTGCAAAGGCCTTTAAAAGGTCCCTCAGTCTTGTTTTGAAGGCACCACAATCATGGGGAAGACTTCTGACTTAACAGCTGTCCAAAAGACAATCATTGACACCTTGCACAAGGAGGGCAAGACACAAAAGGTGATTGCTAAAGAAGCTGGCTGTTCGCAGAGCTCTGTGTCCAAGCACATTAACAGACAGGCGAAGGGACGGAAAAAATGTGGTAGAAAAAAGTGTACAAGCTCTAGGGATAACCGCACCCTGCAGAGAATTGTGACGACAAACCCATTCAAAACTGTGGGGGAGATCCACAAAGAGTGGACTGCAGCTGGAGTCAGCGCTTCAAGAACCACCACGAGGAGACTCATGAAAGACATGGGATTCAGGTGTCGCATTCCGTGTGTCAAGCCACTCTTGAACAAGAAACAGCGCAAGAAGCGTCTCGCCTGGGCCAGGGACAAAAAGGACTGGACTGATGCTGAGTGGTCCAAAGTTATGTTTTCTGATGAAAACAAGTTCTGCATTTCCTTTGGAAATCAAGGACCCAGAGTCTGGAGGAAGAGCGGAGAAGCACAGAATCCACGTTGCATGAGGTCCAGTGTAAAGTTTCCACCGTCAGTGATGGTGTGGGGTGCCATGTCATCTGCCGGTGTTGGCCCACTCTGTTTCCTGAGGTCCAGGGTCAATGCAGCCGTCTACCAGGAAGTTTTAGAGCACTTCATGCTTCCTGCTGCTGACCAACTTTATGGGGATGCAGACTTCACCTTTCAACAGGACTTGGCACCTGCACACAGTGCCAAAACCACCAGCACCTGGTTCAAGGACCATGGTATCCCTGTCCTTGATTGGCCAGCAAACTCGCCTGACCTTAACCCCATAGAAAATCTATGGGGTATTGTGAAGCGGAGGATGCAATACGCTAGACCCAACAATGCAGAGGAGCTAAAGACGACTATCAGAGCAACCTGGGCTCTCATAACACCTGAGCAGTGCCACAGATTGATCGAGTCCATGCCACGCCGCATTACTGCAGTTATTGAGGCAAAAGGAGCCCCGACTAAGTATTGAGTGCTATACATGCACATTCTTTTCATGTTCATTCTTTTCAGTTGGCCAACATTAGAGAAACAAACATTTTTTCATTGGCCTTTAGAATATTCTAATTTTCTGAGATACCAGATTTGATGTTTTCATTGGTTGTCACCTATAAATATCAAAATTAAACGTAATAAACATCGGAAATACATTGGTCTGTGTGCATTGCATGAATATAATGTACAAGTTTCACGTTTTGAATGGAATTACTGAAATATTTTCAACCTTTTGATGATATTCTAATTTACTGGCCAGCACCTGTAAAATCTTCGTTCATTTCTTCTTTTATACATGGTTTCCAAACAACTCAAATCTATCCTTTCTTCCTAAGTGTTCCACTCGACTATTTAGACTATTTTTTTCATCAGTCATGAGCGCTCAGTTGTTTTGTTTTGAGGGACTCTATTTCAGGAACAGCATCATGCTCACAAGTACAACTGTGAGAGGTTAGTACTTTACTGAAGATGAAATTACTCGTGTATATCTGAGAGGTATTTGGTTCAAATGGATAAAAAGGTCTTCGGGGAAAAGGCGAAAAAAAGTTTCCTTTAATCGATGAATATGGAGTGGTTTTTGTAGGAAACATGTTTATTCTCCTAGTTATGTGCTTTCAGTGCAGTGTCATGTTTTATCAACCACAAACCAAGACCTACAGACAAAAACTTGAGAGTAACAGATGAAAAACATGATCTAATCAGGGTTTTATTTCTTGTGTGTGCAGCTCCAGAAGCATAGAAAATGTTTAGACTGAAGCAGAACATCATTAAAGTGGTCGCTGCTGTGATCTGTAAATTCATTTAAGGGATTCTGGTAGCACTTGTCCACAGCTGCCTGCTACTTTGTTAAAAGCTGCTCTAAGTTCATTAATCCCCTGCAGCCACCTGAAGGCAGCGGGATGCGTTTGTTGACAGATCTACATCGCCTAATTTGAAGAATAATACCCCAAAGTGCAGGGCCATTCGCTTTGTTTACCTTTTGTTTAATCCCTCAAAAACAGCCCTGCTTTTTAAAACTATGGGCCACATTTAAAGGGTGATGTCAATTTTTAAGAGGAAAAATTTTATTTTTTCACAATTTAATTTTTTTCTTTCTTTCACTTTTAATGACATCTTGTCATTTTTACAAGGATCTGACGTAGAAGATGTGACTCACATATAGTGCCAAAGTGCTAGAGCAGTTTGTTTTCTGGTGGCCTGGTAATGTAGAAAATTCACTGAAGAAAAACTCTTTTAAATGACGTGTGGCAGCGCCTCCATTGGCCCAATGAGCACATCCGCCTGCAAATCTGCAGAATATCACACCCAAACAGGAAACGAGTGCATACATTTGCATCTTTGATAAGATCCTGCAGAAATGAATGAGAATTATCGTGAGACCACCATCCAAGGGCCACAAAAATCTGCTAGACCAAAAAGAGAGAGAGAGCGAAAAGCTCGCATGGTGCTCTGTACAGCAGGATGGGAAAGGAAAGAGCGTAGGAAGTGTTGAAGACTTAAACTGTGGGAACAAGTGTAGCTACAGGGCTACCAGCAGCACTCCACAAAACAGTAAATGATCCAGTTTTTTAGGAAATGTTTTACTGACATTACATTTGTTCATGTATACATTCATTTCAGCCAACATATCTATATTTCATATGCTGCTTGCATCATTTCTCGGTTACAGTTGTGAAACACCGAAGACATATGGACAACTACATGCTATGTTCTAGCAAGAGGTCAGTTCCACCTCCGCATTCACATGGCTACAGAGCGCTGCAACTCTTCCATCCAAAGTCCAACCAGATCAGACTCTAGAGGGTAGTGAGGGAGACAGGTTAATTTGCTGGAATGTGTCTTGCCCTTTTCCCCTCTCACAGATAGAAAATAGAAGCAAGACATTTGCAGGAATGTGAGGTTGTATAGAAGTACAGTTGGACCTTTTCCACATTATTTATCTACACAGGAATCCTAACAGCATGTGTGAAAAGAGTTTGCACAAGCCAATATCTGTTACTTTGCTCTTTGCACCCCATAATCTCAGAAAGTGTCTTCTTTTAAGAGGAGTCTCTGACTTGACCCCAGCGGCTTTAAGCATCCTTGGTCTTATCGCAAGTTGGATGTTTTTATGCAACATCGACACGACACTTGATGTGAAAATATTTTTGCAGGTCCGCTGTGATCTTGGTTGAAATGCTTCTCCAACCTCCCTCCCGTTTTAGTAATTTCCTCATCACTCCTCTCTTCTTACTCCTGCCACAATTAATACATTGATTAGGGGATCTCAGCTCATCTGTTTTCAAGCTGTGCATTTGCCACCTGTATGAATTATACTTTGGTTTTTCACATAGCTGCAACAGCAGGTGTATTTTCCAAAAAAGGATGCTTCCTTCTAGTGTAAAAATCTAGGCCAACTGTTGTAACAGCAAAAAGATTCTTGCTCTGGAGGTCAGCCTTATGTCACTTCCTTTGTGTTTTTTTTTATTTCATGAAAAAAATGTCACTACTTTTGAGAAAAGAACGTGTTTGCTTCTTCTTCTTCTTTGACGGTGTTTGAAGGACTGCCGCGTTCACCAACAGCCATAGCGATTAGTTTGTCCTGTTATTTATTGTCCATTTGCACATGGAGACAGTTTGAAAGACAACAGTGGATTCCACCCCTCGACTGGTTGGTACTTGGTGGGAAGTATGCTGGTGAAGGTTCTCGGTAATCCAGGTCATGGCAATACAAAGGGGTTCGAACGAAGGTGACTTTTTTGGTTTCTTGAATACGTTACACTTCTCATCCTAGGAGCTTTGTCAATTCTGACTGGAACATAGTAGGATCAAGCTTAAAAACTGTGGCTGTCTATTGTTGCTTAACGAGCAACTTAGCGTTGCTTAACGACTGCTTATGTACAAATACCCCTCCTCCCTACCTCCTGTTGAGTCATTCGCCTCTTTTGAGTGGGGGTCATCGTAGTGATTAGATTCAAGAGGATGTGACCTAGACTGAAGCTGTTTAAGCCGGGCGTACACTGTGCGACTTTTTCACTCGTAGCACTCAGCTTCAGCTCAAACTGTACGACTTCCTCGCAGAGCAGATCTCACGAGTCATGTGCTCACACTGCACGACCCAGTTCTCGGATGCGACCTGACTGCTCACACTGTACGTCTGGTAGCAACAGGTCGGCCCTAAAAATATGCTAAAAATAGCAGTTTTTACACAACACGTCAGACTTTTTTGTCTTGTTTTGCCTGTTGTCCTTCGGGAGTGCTGCAGGAGGACACACAGGGATTTATGGGGGTTGGATGAGGAAAACGAAATAAAGAAAGTAAATCTGTGTTTTGTGATCAGTTTAATTTGACACGAACACGACAAACACACTTTCTTGACAATCTTTGTGAGTAAAAAAACATGTAGAAACAAAAACAAACAGCGTGTTATTAGGGAAATAACGAGCGGCGTTGATGCAGGATTGCGCATGCGCCGCTTCAACAGTGCGATACCCTCACGAGGGACGAGCAAAATTTTAAACACGCCAGAAGTCCGTGCGACCTCACGACTGCTGATCGGCAGCTGGTCAGGTGGTGTTAATCGCCTCTCGTAACCCCCTGTACACTACACGACCGCTCGGCGCTAAACTCGCCCCGATGTCGTGGATTCTCGCACGAGTGGAAAATCGGCTCAAAAAAGTGAAAAAGTCGCACAGTGTACGCCCGGCTTTAGGAATAAGATTCAGAGCTGCATTATAGGTGGGGGAAAGGTGAAACTGAGTTTCTGGGAAGGCTAGTATCCTTCTCCATGATGTACTCAAGTTAGCAAACCTTTCTGAATACTATTCTTCCCAATGTAGAAGCAAATAAAGTTACTTTTCCACTTTGTTGGCAACTAAGTTCACCAAGAGGGATTTCTGAATAAAAAGAAAAAAAAATATTAAGTTTTGTTCGTGGAGCTATTATTTTAGAGGCATGCAGTATGAAGTGTCTTTACTTCTATCCCTTAAGTCCCGGCTGCATTTCCTTGTAGTGCACTTGATCCACTGATTTACAGGGATGACATGTGGGAGGCAGTGTGAGTGTATGTGTTATTACTCACTGCTAAACCCTGCCTAAATCCTATTTTCTGTGGCCAAACGTAATAACAAGGAGCACCACCTCCCCACCTCTTCTAAACGCCACACAGTCATCGTGAAGACCATATATCAGTTTTTAATCTCACTTCTGCAGGTTTCACATTAATGGGCAACTAAAAAAAATGTCCATCTTTGGAGAGGTAGATTATTTTAAACACAGAGTGGTATTATACAGAGAAAAGTGTGACAGGGGGGAAGAGGAGGGGTGTAAAAGCAAGAGAAGTCATAACCACTTTCCCATTAGGCTATTGATTTTTCTCCCTCTTCAAGGACACACTTCAGTCCCAGACCCATGTGTGTGGATGGTCTGTCAGGAATCTATGGCCAAGCTTTGCACAGTGTGTCTTGGCCGCCTGATTTCGAACTGGTCGTAAATTTGACCCGTGCTGAATGTGTGAAAGAGGGATGAGCAAACTGAGAAAAGGGCAAAGGGCAAGTACTGTCGTAGAGAGCGTTGCGATGGTGTGGCTGCTGCCAGCAAAATGGGAAAGCAGTGCTGATTGGCATGAGTTGATGGGCATAAAAGCATGGGTTATCTGATAATAAATTCATTTTACAGACGTCAAAAACAGACAAATCGGCTAACTAGCTCAGAGAAGCAAGTGGTGTACACATGCATGGCAACAACACATGGGCAAAAAAAATCCCAAAACAAAAAACAAGGACCACATCAATGGTTTCCACTAAAATCTTCACTCACATCGTTTAGCAAAACCCTTCGTGACAGATTTCGACTTCTTTGGGCAGAGTGTAGTTAATTGGACTCAGTATGCTCTAAAACGTGTGTGGTCCTCTATTCTTTTTCTTTGTTCAGCAACACTTAATCATCTTTCCCCCTAGCTATAGATTTCTCCTTGACTGTGTTCAGATCCATAGACATCAGGTCTGAGAGGACTGAGGGGAAAAGAAGGCAAAAGTTCACCAGGATCAATAAGTGCTTTATGGTCCAGATCAGATGTGCATGGTAGCCCTTAAAAATCCAAACTACCACTAAGAGGCAAACAGGAAGGGGAAACACAACAGCTGTTCATCACAGAGAAATATGAAGCCAATGGAACACCCGTGTGATGTAGTTTCTATTGGCCTCCCATGCTGACATCTCCATTAATATCCAGAAATTTTAAAGTTTTAGATATGAGCATCTGTTGGGGCAAATACGCTGGCCACTCCAGAGTGCATCTGCTAAGTTTTGCTCTTAAAGATCTTGTATTGGGGGGAAAAAAGACATTTATCAAGTTTTTCGCCTTAATATGTCCCAGTTTTTTGTTTTGTGTGTTTGATTTTGTTTATATGTTGGAAGTGAATGGTAAAATCAAAAGGTGCCAAAATCTACAGTTTTAAATTTAAAACTATTTGACCTTTCAGATCCATCCATCCAATTCAGCCGCTTATCCGAGGCTGGGTCGTGGGGGCAGCAGCCTAGGCAGGGAGACCCAGACTTCCCTCTGCCCAGCCACTTGGGCCAGCTCCTCCAGAGAAATCCCAAGGTGTTCCCTGGCCAGCCAAGAGACTTAGTCCCTCCAGCATGTCCTGGGTCTACCTTTAGGACTCCTCCTGGTTGAACATGCCCAAAAAAACCTCACCAGGGAGGTGTCCAGGAGGCATCCTAAATTGATGCCCAAGCCACCTCAACCGGGTCCTCTTGATGTGGAGGAGCAGCAGGTCTACTCTCAGCCCCTCCTGGATGACCGAGCTTCTCATCCTATCTCTAAGGGAGAGCCCAGCCACCCTGTGGTGAAAACTCTTTTTGGCCGCTTGTATCCGCAATCTCATTCTTTCGGTCACTACTCAAAGTTCATGACCATAAGTGAGGGTAGGAACGTAGATCGACTGATAAATTGAGAGCTTTGCCTTCTGGCTCAGCTCTCTCGTCACCACGACAGATCGGGACAATGCCCACATCACTAAAGACGCAGCACCAATCCGCCTTTCGATCTCACGCTCCATCTTTCCCTCACTCATGAACAAGACCCCGAGATACTCCTCCGCTCAGGGCAGGACCTCATCCCTGACCTGGAGAAGGCATTCTAACCTTTTCCGACTAAAGACCATAATTTCGGATTGAGATCAGTTGATTTTTATCCCAGCTGCTTCACACTTGGCTGTGAACTACTCTAGTTACAGGCCATGTTAACGCATCTGATTAGGGAACTACAGCATAGAAGAAATCTACACTTTCTCTTCTTTATTTTTTTATTTGACTTAATTGTAAAAGTACTATAATGATTTTGGTAATCTCATACTGTGATCCTTTTCTTTTTTTCTTTTTTTTTTGGCTTTAACCAGGACAAAAGAGGGAAGAGACAAGAGGAGGGAGGTTAAATTTATAATCTGTGATCAAGATGTGGAAAAAAAAGGTTGATATTAAACACAATCAAGTGAATTTTATTATTACTTATTACTTTATTGGCATTGAGGTAAATTTGACCAGCAGAAAATGAACATTATTTCCCATTAAGTTTTGATGTCCAGAGACTGATTTGGAGATTTTTGGGTTTATCATTTCTTTAGAAAAAAGAAACTCCCAAATTAGATATGAAAACCCAAACAGTACTGAGCAAAAGGTTTAGACAGATGTTAAAAATGCTTTAAACAAAGAAGGCTTTCCGAATTATAAATGACTGTTTATTTTTTTAACAATTTACAAAACGCAAAGTGAGTGACCCTAAACATAGCCTACAGCCAAAGTCATTACGAAATATTTTCAGCGTAAGAAAGAACAATAAAAGCCCTGATCTCATCGGGGTGTGTCTGCGATGACATGGATAGACTGAAGGATGCGAGGAAGCCTACATCCACAGAAGATGTGGGGTGGTAGATTGTTTGGAACAATTACTCACACCAGCCTAAAACCTTTGCACGGTACTGTATACTTGGGAGTTAAACTTAAGGACAAACAACAAACCACCTACCAAACAGCAGCACCATTTGTGGCGGAAGGTAAAGTTTTGTTCAAAAAACGTCAAGATGTCCATGTCACCTGCTGTAAAGTTTAGAAATGTTGGGGTAAATATCCAACAAACAAAATGTAAACCATTCCCAAAACCTAGACATAAGAGGAGTGGATCCACTCTGGTTGTGTGAAACTCACAGTCTTGAAACTTTAAACTGAACATCAAAAACAGATGACTACTATTTAAGAAAGCTGTTTTACTTTAGCAAGACGAGGAACTAAAATGAGTAAATCCAGGGATGTGTACTGGTGAAATTCTGGTGATACGATACTTATCACGATACACATGGCATTGCGATAGATTCGGTCAGATGTTGTTAGTGATTTTTTTTTACTGGATTTATCATAGGATTATTCAATAAACAGTCCAAACATGTTTAACATGAGGCATCTGAACCATAATAAAGGGATTTACATTTCAATGGGGGAAACAAAATCCATTGCACACTGCTGCCAACTTGTGGTCGGCGTTTGAATTGCACCAAAAGAAAAGAAAATACACAAATGCGTGCATATAAATTCTTCCAAAAATTAGATACACGGTGTTGAATATCAATGTAATATCGCAGGAAAAAATATCACTATATATTGCCAAATCAATATTTTCTCACATCCCTACTAAATCCACAAAACACGCAGTGATAGAAAGTGCAACAAGTACTTTATTTTTTAGACAAAATAAATTTTAGAGAAAACAGTAAGTTTTAATACCAAATCAGAGCTGAAACCAAATGACCTTCCTGCGCCTTTTAAAGGTACACCAAGTAACTTTGTCATATTTGAAATAATTTTCCTGAGCCAGTAGTTGATAAAATGATTCCTTACAGGGTGAATAAATAGTCTCTCAGTCCCCTCTGCTCCTTGTAGGCAGAATACCAACCGCCCAGACAGTCAGGAATCAGCTCAGTGTGACGTTGGGACATAGGGTTACACGAAACAAGTGGACTGTTTTTACTATAAAACCGATTATTATGACCAGACTTCATGAATGAGCTTTGTTTTGTTTTTCATTTAACAGCTTATTGTCATTGGGTGTTGTTGAGGTAGAAAACATGGACTCAGTCGTTTACATGAGACTTTTCCCGTTACGTATGTGTGAAGTTTGCAAATATTAAACATGTTTTTGGAACAACTTTGTTGCTGGAAATGCTTGTAGACATGGTACCAGGCCTGTCGGGTTCAAGTTGTGTGACACATATGAATGGTAATTAGGCATCTCCTAGAAAGAAAGAAAGAAAGAAAGAAAGAAAGAAAGAAAGAAAGAAAGAAAAAAAGAAAGAAAGAAAGAAAGAAAGAAATTATCTTTTATATAACGCCTCTTAATGCAAAAATCCCAAGGTGCTTCACAAGAACAAAAAAATTAAAATACAAAAAAGAAAAAAATCGTTAAAAAATATTGTTAAAATGAGAACAATTTTTTGATGAAAAATGTAAGAAAAGGAAAGAGAAATTGGTAGAAAGAGCAGAATGAGGAGAGGGTGGTGATGAAGGTCACGCAAAAACCAGCTTGAACAGATGTTTTCAGGTTTTTTTTAAGGAGACCACTGAGTCCACTGATCTCAGCCTCAGGGGGTTAGGGGTGGAGGGTGGGGTGGGGGTGGGGGGTGTCCAGAGTCTGGGGGCCACAGCAGTAAATGTTCTGTCACTTTTGGTCTTCAGTCTGGTCCGCTGCACAACCAGTAGGTTTTGATTGCTGGACCTCAGGGACCTGCTGGGGGAATGGGGACTGAGAAGATCACCAATGAATGGTGATGCTTGTCCCAAAAACCAGAACCAGGATCTTGAAATGGACCCTGAAGTTGACTGGTGGTGATATGTGGCTAGTGCATCTGAGAACCAACTAACAAAAATTTGCCCCACCCTAAAAAAATAAAAATTAGAAAATTAAAATAAAAAAATCACCAGCCACCACTGAAAACTGAACTGATTCTCATGTTAACCCTCTCAGGCTCAAAATAAGTTTTGATAAAAGGACGAACAACTAAGTCCTTCAGGGGTAATTCTGAGTAAAAAAATGCTCATGAACACCGTATGTGGAGTAACCAGGTAGGTAGGTTTTAACGTTGCAAATCTGCAACGCCTGCCGCCTGTGTGTGGTTAACTTGGAGGGTAAATACTGAATGTTGTACTTTCTCTCCTCCTTCTATAAACACTCAGATACTGTGTTAGGCTTGTCATTTAGCCAGATAGATTTCCATTATGATGTCAACTCTTGAAACAGCAAAAAATAAATAAATAAAACATGATAAAGTCCAATCAGAGGAAAATCAATGTAACGTTGCAACATCAACAGTTCTCTGTTTGGTACTGCTGACATAACGCTTCTGTGTCATGCTGACTCTTACAACAAGAGAAACGCTCCATGCAGAACTAATATAACAGCAGAAACAATTATAAAGTCAAAGCATTTGACAAGGTTATGGTTGTTCAAAATTGACCTTAACTGTTCATGGGATATTGCCACCATACATCATCAATTAATTACCCTAATTAATCCAACTGAATTATGCAATAGCAGAACAGAATTTGCTTAAGACACTATGTAACCAAAGCCATGAGAAGTGGATGCAGCTGAGCGCCAGAAGAGGGGCTCAGACAGATGGCTTTGTGAGCGCACGTGACTCACCTAATGCTGTCTGCGACTTATCAGCTAATAGGGAGGGGAGCTGATTGTGTCTCTCAATTATCCTGGCAGATGAAAGTAACGAGCGAAACAACAGATATACCGCCTCACTAAATGGGCTCTAATGGGAGAGGCAGAAACTGGAGTAGGAAGGATGGGCGAGAACGGAGGCAAGAAGTAGAACAGGGGTGTGTGTTGGCGGGGGGGACACACCAAAATGACATGTCAGAAGATTTTCTTTTTTTTCCCAGTATACAAGAGAGATTGTGATCAGATTTTATTCCACTAGACAGATAATTGGTCATTTTCTTGTTTTGTCCAGTCTTTGTGAAGGTGCGTTTTGAAAAAGACATTTACACTAAGGCAATTTAAAATGGTCTTAAAGGCTCCTAAAAAGGAACTAAATTAAACCAAGTATTCGGTTCCTTTGTTTATTCTTAGGATCTGACTGACATTGCACACCGACTTGATAGATTATAAGACAACGTTAATGAACCAGAATTTGCATTTGAATTCCTAAAACACCTGTACGCTACAGATAGCTGCTGCAAAGGTTTCAGAGTTGCAACAAAACCAGGTTGTGTGGAAAAGAATAACAAACAAAAAAGTTGTTGCCATCACCAAATCTCATCCATACATCATCTGAAGGACAAGCATTGCTCCTGCTATTGGCACAGTCAATATTGTCTAGTTTATGTCTTCTGCAAAAAAATAAAAAATAAAAATAAATAAAAAATAAGGTATCATCAACCTAATCCTGTTCTACGTAATTTCATTTTATAATTTTCTGGAAGACATTTATTAAATATCCACCATTTTTTCATTTTACTAAAAGAAAACATTGACATGTCTTTATTTGAGCCACTCTCCAGGTTAAAATGATGCAACAATAAACTAGATTCAGCTTAAAATCATCTCGGTCCATAATCCTGACACTAAAGAGTTGTTTCATTGTAATGATGCATGCACCCATCTTTGGCATCTGTTTTGGCAAGTTATTTGTTGAAGTCAGGAAATAGCAGCAGGATGCCGGTTAAGCTCACCTAAACGGAGGCAGCAACAACGTTGGTATGGGAGTCTTATTTCATACTTACTCACAGGGGGAGAAAATTCTGTATATGCTCAGAACAAGCTTCAAGTGTCAAAAAGAAAGTGCTCACAAGGGCCTGGAGGACATTTCTACCAGCAAATAATTAGAACTCAGATAAGCCATGAATAGTGATGGAGAAACTGCAGGAAGCTTGAAAAAAAGGCCTTTTAAGTAATCACTTCCTTACAGAAAAGGTGAGGAGGAAATTTAGCCTTTTATGTTTTAAAAGACCTTCAAAAAGATTTAGCCGACTAGAAGTGGAGCAGCGTAGCGCACCACATGTTCACATCTGCTTAATTCTGACTTTATAAAACCGCTCCTGCATGTTTAATAAAAGAAAAAAAAACACTGTTTTACATAAATATTAAAGAACTCAGGTTACACAATAACACCAGACAAGGAAGTTTGGATTTAAATGAGGAATTGTTTGAAGCAAATTAGAACCGTATATATTTGTAGACTTTATTGTGCTTTCCCGCTTTGTAGAAAAACTCATCCCTCTTGCTTTAAACCAACCTGAACCGTAAACAGTTACCTACAAAAATTTCTGATCAGTCCCAGAATGGTTCCTCTGTCTCTTGGGTTAGAGAACATTATAAATGAAATGACTGTTTCAGGTCGTCTGATCAAAACTCAATAAAAAATAAATCATAATAAAAAACAAAAAACAACTGAAAAACACGTCATAATGTGGAAAAGGAAATAAACTAAACATGAAACACCCAGCTGCTCCATGGGAAAATGACAGATAAACCAATAAATACACAAATGACCCATTGTAACATGGTAATTTTGATATTATAGCTTTCCATACCTGCACCTGTCGCGTGTTTCCTACATGGAGAACCAAGCTGCTGGACCTCTATGAAGGTGCCATTCATGTAGAGAGCTTTCATCAGCTGTCCTGCTTTGTTTCTGTTGTAGCTGTTAGCCAAATGCAACTAAACAAAACAGTCTATGCTTTTTCAGTGTTGATCTGTTTTGACCAACATGCACTTCACCTAAAACCAGAGAACAAGAATACAGGACCTGCACAAGTACTTAGACCTCATCTTCTCCAGAGTTTGATGTTTTTGTCTTTTGCTTGAAGACATGGTTCACTTGTCTCTGGTAGGAGTGAATGCCTTGCAAATCGTACTCAAGGCAAAAAAACAAAAAAAAGCCCAGAAACACTTGGATCAGCACAGACAAGTCTGCTCCTGCAGAGAGTGGCGCATCATGGCAGGTTTTGGGGTCTTATTTCCTGATATTTGGACATCTCGCCTCGCGTTGGATAACAGCAACGCGATGCTACCTCTAACTTGCAACGTAGATGTTTTCTCCACAAATATCTCAAGCCTGGAGGACTTTTTCTGCGTGGTGCTGCTGCTACTGCTAATAGTTAGCTTGTACTAGTCAGGACTTTCTCTGCTGTTTCCTGGACGTTGCACCAAGAATGGCCTTCCCTGTCGTGAGTCAAGGTGGGTGAGTCCATGATTGTTAGGTGACAGTGTGATGTAGATCTGTCAAACTTTTCTAATCCTAGATTTTCACTGTCTATTTTCAGAAGCTAATGCAGGAAATACAGTAGGTGTAGGAGACTATTTTAATGTTCAGCCTGCATAAAAAACTCACAGTGATTATAATCAGAATTAATATTTAAAATTTAAAATAAAAAACTAATTAAATTAAAATGCACACCTTGTAAAGTTGTGTCAGACCTGTGGTATCAGATTACTTATGTGAGACTGAATATGGATCTTTGACTTCTGTCATTTAAATTTGTTTATTTTCAGAAAAACACCGACTGAGCTGAAATGTCTTGCATCATCCTTCATCTTCAGATCAGCTCAAACTTGTTTGAAAGTAACCTTTCTCCACTTTCTTGGGAGGGGACTAAGAAATATGTTTGTCCTATCTTTTGCCAACCACAGAAATAAACTCGAGTCTCCTACAATAAGTCCCGACACTGCACGGTAAGAGAAAATAATAAGAGATAGAAAATGGATGGGAGCCAGGACTGGCAGAGGGACACACCAGTGTCCAGTCCAGCATTTGTGCTAAAGCCAAGAGACTAATCAAAACTGTAGGAAACTGAGCATTCAGTAAGTCCTGAGCAGAATACGAAGCAAACGTAACTGCGGAAGTGTCAGCGTGTGAAAGTGAAATCACTGGCCAAAAAGGCTCAAAGCTTAATAGTTGATGTTAGCACAATCCCAAAGGGAAAAATAAAATATTTCTTTTTCTTCCAATAAAGAAAATGCAATGCAAAATTATGTTCAGCTTCGGTGCTGTGCACTAACCGGTTTCCGACAGGAGCTTGATGGACTCCAGCACACGCTCGGTGTAGACCCCAGGCTCATAGTTCTCCATCTCAGCGTTAATGATGTGGACCACACGAGCTGCTCGTCCCCGAATGGCTCCAGCGGTTCGGTCAAGAGTGTCCACGTCTCCTTCTTGCAGAGCAATTACACACTTGTTGACATCTTCCAGGATGTGGTTCTCTAGAAAGAGCAAACAAAACCAATGTGGATTAAAAAAAGGCAGACGGCAGATTTTCATTGCATTAGCGGCATGATTGTGTTTTCTCAAAAGAATCAATTTTCTTTGTTAAAGTAAATTACAAATATCTTCAAGTGTGCGCTGGTGATTACAAGAAATGAGCACAATTAGTCATGCGCTTTTCTGTTTGTGAGAGATATTTTCCTAAACAATATATAATGATAAAAAATAACACAAATGTTGAACAAATCTACCAGTAAAACCTGTTGTGAAGTTTTGATTCTTCAGCTGCTTTTCTTTTGAAAAAAATAAAAAATAAAATAAAATAAATAAAATAAAAAATAAATAAAATACTTTTTAAGCAAATAATAATTAAAATAAATGTTGTGGCAACCACCAATGAAACAATTTAATAAAGCTATTTATTCTCAAATTGTTTCTTCATTCAAATAAAACTTGAAAACACTAGTTCTACTTTTTGATCCTGTTCTCCGACTAATAAAAACAGCATCCTCCGTCTGGATGGCTCTTTTCTTTTCTTTTCCTGAGTGAGTTTTGTTTTTTTGTTTCTTTATTAAACGTTCTCCCACCCGGTCTGGGGAGAAGAAGAAAAATGACTGCTGTTTACCTGACACGGAGAGAAAGTCATCAACAGATGTGATGTCGTCCACAGCCTCGGTCAGAATGCGCACTTGCTTCTCCCACTGATCCTTGAAAACGTCCATGTTGTCCTGGGCCACTTTGCTTTGGGGCCGGGCGGCGAGGGTGAGCGCGGCATTGATGACCTGGTGTGGAAGACGGGTTAAACTTAAAGTACCTGAGCTTTTTTGTTTTGTTTTGGCAAACGTAGAGATCAGAAAAATGGCACAAAACAGATTTTTTATGACATGAACTAACAAGAGTGGCATTTCTATAACGTCTAAAATGTGCTCATTCTGAAGTGAACATGTATGCTTCATAATTCCCTCTAAATCTTTGCTAAATGCTTTCTTCCTCTTCCTGTGAATGGCAGTAAAAACATGAATATGACAGTATATGGGAGCTCAAACGTCACATTTATAGATAATATAAATTTATAGATAGTATAGATGCTTTTATAGAATTTACAAATTCTATGAAAAAGTCATCTAAATCTTAAAAGACTAAATCATCCTTTCTTATATTTATCTATAGACCAGCACACTTGTGGCTCCCAGATTCAAATGATGCATGTTTACACTCTTCTCTTATAGTTCAGAATTTCAACAGAATGTTCTTCAGACAGCCTTTCGTCTGGGACGCTCACACCATGAAGGGCAGCATGAGATACTCTTAGAAATAGAAATATTTGTTTAGACTTATTCTCAGCTTAGCAAATACTCATAGGTGACTTTGTTTTTTATTCAGTGCCACACTTAAAATGACATAAGTTGAGCACCCAATTTTGGATGATGTGCATTTTGTAAATAGTAACAACTGATGCAGAGAAACAAAAACATAACCACAACGGCCTGGCCTGTATTGGGCTCGACACACGGGAGGCGACATCGCTGTTTCATTCTCCTCCATTCATTTTCATTGAGATATGCGCGACAAAGCGATAATCGCGGGTCTCCCTCATACCAAGCGAAACGTGAAAAACGTGCGTGTGAAATTTTGCGCTCGTGCACGTGTCATGCACAGGCAACCCAGCGACGCGATCCCAGAAAGTTGAAACATTTTCAACTTTTCATCGCTGTCGCTCGGACGAGGACCAATCAACGGAGCTTTCATTCACTGACCAATGAGCGGACAGGATGCTCCGTACATCTCCGAGCAAACATGGAGGAGAAGTTGATTATTATGTTTATATAGTAAAATCAGAAGATTTCACATAACTCCAGCAGCACCTTGTGAAACATCATTTCTACCACGTTATTAACTCTGAACCGCTTAAATAACCTTGATTCCCTCCAACCTGACACAGCCAAACAAAACAACGGAAGTTTCAATTTCGCCATGGAACAGAACACGTAGACGGCTTTGCCGCTGGCCATGGGTCGCCTCCCGTGTGTCAGGTAATAAAAGCGACAGCGAGAATTTCGCTGATCGCAGTCGTTTGCCACCTCCCGTGTGTCGAGCCCCTATTTGTGACGTGTCTTCCTACGGCTCTACTTCAAATCAAATCCAACTTTGTTCATAAGCCACTTTTCATACAGTTAATGTGGCTCAAAGTGCCTTACAGATTAAAATGACCCCACATCACCCTCATTCCCATCCCCCCACCCCACACACATCTAAATTTAGAGCAAATTACATTGGGATTACTTCATGAGCTAATGCACCCCATAACAATGTTGTATTTTTTTATTTTATTTTTCTTCATAAAGTCTTTGGTTGTTGCTTATAAACCGTTTGCCTGTAAAGCTGTAAGCAGACAGGTTTTATCCAAGAAAACGAGTCTCTGGAATCAGTTAAACACGAGGAGCCCGGCTTGACTGGGATCACGATAGCAAAGTAAGCTGGTTTAGCTCATGTCTGCATCTATTTGTTAACAGAAATGGTACAAGAAGCTCTTTGCACAGTTTGCATCTTGAAATGAGGGGTGGGGACTTTGTGGGGCGACTAGAGTTGTATCAGCACTACAGTGGCTGAGCTCATCAGGGTTCAAGTAGGGCTAATTTGGTTTCATGTTCTTAGACATGATGGCAATCAGTTCAAGCTGCAGCCTGGTAGAATGAATGGTAAAAGGGCTTAGCATGTAATCCCCAAACCAGACAAATCATTTATGAAATTTTATATTTAGGAGTAACTTCTGTAATAAGCAACATGTTTTCATTTCTTTATTTGGAATTCCAACAGATCCAAGCTTCAAAACGGGCATCAATAATCCCTTCAACATGCCAGCTATCCGTGTACTGACGCTAATAGTCATGATTTATTTCCTGCAAGTTCTTCCACATTTCTTGTTTTTAAGATTTATTTCCAGTTAAAACATTCGATAGTACACTTATAATCCAGACGCAGCAGTTGGTAACCGACTCAGAGCAGATGGAAGAAAAAAGTCTCTTTGTTCTGTTTCTTCTTTGTTCCTCATTCCCCAGCCACAGAGTCTTTGCCTATTATGTTTTTAATCCGTCTCCGTTGAGCATAGCTGAGGGGCATCAGGAGATGATTCCTCCCCAAGTTTTCTAACTTAGTGGGTTTGAGTGGGTGTGTATAGTGGAACGTGCACATTAGCGTTTGAATCTCACGTTCGGCCTCCCCTCCCTCTCTCTCTTTCCTGTTACTGTGTTGTGTCCCATGTGAATACGACCTACCCGTAACCTTGAAAATAAACAATCAATTTCAACATCCGCCTTCATCTGCACTCTGAGAAACGGTGCTACACGCTCCTCCTACGCATTCTGTATAGCTCGTACTCAGATTATGCAGCACATATTGTTTTTAATTCAAGTAACTAATTTCAAAAAATGAAAAATACAAATATTTTCCTTTGAGATTTACTGAGATGGTTAGTTACTAAAAACTAGTAGAGATTGTTTTCACATAGTTATCACCCACTTCTGAAAGGCAAATGCTAAAATGCTTTCCACCTTGTGTGTGTGTTTGCATTTGTTAGTAAATATTTTAAGATTTGACATAAATTCTCAGAATGTATGTATTTGCCATACATCTATAATTTGCATTTATAATTAATTCATTAATTGGTATTAAAACTTACAGATGGCCTCCACAATGTTTCTAGAGCTCACCTGTGGACAAAGGCTGTCAATCTGGGTAGCCGCCATTCGTACCAACTTCACACCCTCTTCATTGTTGGAAATGGAGCAGGCCAGGTTAGCCACCTGAACAGAGCAAGCAAAAGTACCAATTATAACAAAAACATGATCACTAAAAGTTTCAGTAAACTTTCTAAAGTGGGCACATTTTGCTTAGAAATGTTTGGAGTTTCAAATTATTTCTCAAAATATTTAGTAGTTGCTCTTTATTCTGCCACTGTGACCATTTGAACCTTTACTGGATCCGTTTGTTTCATGAGAACAGTTAAAAAGTAAAGGACATGTGTTTTTGTATTTCTCCAACATTAGTGTAAGTAAAAAAAAACAAGAAGTGCAATATTATATTATTAAACAAAAGACTAAAACTTAACTTAAAACTGAACTGTGATTTGCACCCATTTTTATTTACTATAAGGATCGTGAGCTCCAAATTAATCTCTAGCATTCTTTATCCGATACAGAAAAACATCGTGGCTTCTTAGGGTTACAAGAAATATTTCCTGACTCGCTCCTTTTACCGACTAACGTTTGCTGTGTTTCCTCGACCGGAACTAGATTTACAGGAACCTCCCAACACACGCGAGTCTCCACTTGACCGGACCGGCCGAACGGTCGCTTTCAGGAACCATCTGAGTATCAGCTCTGGGTAGGTGCTGCGAACGGCCCAGTGGAGTAGCTGAGCGGAACCTCTGGTTAACTCATGCTTACCAACACATTCTCACACTCTAAGCATCGAAAAATGACATGGTGTGACCAGGCGTTTGTTTCCGACGCACTGGGTGCCCGTGCCAGAGCGTTGGTATCTGACGCCTGTGGTAAAATGGAGATTTCACTGACATTTCATCTCTAACGATTTAACCTTCCTCTCACCCTCATCCTAACTTTAACCCTGTATGTCAGTCTAAATTTTCCGTTAAGAGTGTTTCAAGGGAACGATGTGCAAGCTGGTTAAGGTTAGGATGGGGGTGAGGGGAAGGTTAAATAACAAGAGGGTTAAGGTCACAATTCGGTCAAATGTCCATTGTACCGCGGGCAACGGATGCCTCCCGACGTGCAGGGGCTCCTAATGTGTCGGAAACAAACGCTTGGTCACACTGCGTCATTTTTCGACGCTTACCCCCAAATTCCACTACCTCTGCTCCGCTCCGGTCCGCCCCCGCCCTCCGCAGCCGCTCGCTTCCGAACTCAATTTTTACTGGTACCCGCTCTACAGCGGCTCTGCTCCGGTGCGGAGACCTGAGGTGGGCAAACAGGCATGCGCGGGATTTTCGAGATCTTGCGATACAGTCCGAGCAATAAACGCGGAAGTTAGATCCAAACACCCGTTGTGTGGGAGAAGCATCGAAATGAACTGTTTAATCTGCCCATCATTTGTGTTGAGAGATCAGCAGTGTTTGGATCAACAAAGTGTGACTACTTTGATAGTGGAAACTGTTTTTATGGCTTATTTTTGTGCATTTAAACTTCAGCCGCCATTGATAGTTGTTAAAAGTTGTTAAACCTGTGCATATGAAACAAAAAACGCCTTTTGTTTACCGATTTATTGTGAAAAACGGAAGTTTTGCTTGCTCCTTTTCCTGTTGGGCGGTTGTGATTTCTGTCCATTTACTGCGGAGGTGCTCCGGCGTCCGGCGAAAATAGGGTCGATTCAATTTTTGCAGGACGCCGGAACAGAGGGCGGCGCACGGCGCCGCACTGCCGGAGCACGGCCGCAGTAGTGGAATTGCTCTGATTGACTACAACGGGACCGATTTTGCTCCGGCGTTCGTGTTGGAGCGGAGCTGAGGTAGTGGAATTTGGGGGTTAGGGTGTGAGAAAGTGTTGTGTTGATTGGTTGTAACTCATTAGGAAATGACATCAGCAAACGTCGTCCCAAACAACCGGCATTAGTAATTTTAGAAGAGTTGCTGGTGAAGCAAAATGGAAGCAAAGGAAAATAAGCACCATTCCTGCTTAAAGGGATTTTACGGACTTTTGAATTTTTATGCTCGCGATTGCCCCCTCAGGCCAAAAGCGTAACGGCAGCTTCAATAGTAGGCTAGTGCATGAGGCGCGCATGCTTTACGTGCACACTCCTTAACGAAAATAACAGCTGAGACAGTCCCGTGTGTGTGTGTGTGTGTGTGTGTGTGTGTGTGTGTGTGTGGCCCGGAGGACAGAGGACAGGGGAACACGCAGCTAATTAATTAAATAATTTGGTTCTGTCCCTTTCTCTTCAGCACAGCTGACAGAGGTTTATGATGGGTCAGTCCTCCTGCATGCTCAGATCATTCCCTTCTCTTGCTTGAAAAATTGCTCCAAAATGAAAGTTGAACCCACATCTTTTTTATCTGTGAATTCAATGCCGTTCGGCAAGTCTCAAATAAAAATTTGGGCATCTTACTGTAAAAAAAAAAAAAGCCATTAATGTAAAAAAGAAACTCTAAATGAACTATGTTCACAACCAGAATCGAAACCAGGTCTTCTGCATGGGAGTCAGGCATCTTACAAGGTGAGTTACACAGTAACATTCATTGTATCTGTAACTGTTACATCCTTGATAACACCTGAAACAACGTCAAACCAAAGAACGGTTCAGAGTGAAAATGGCTATTTTGTTGCTAATTTGCAGGAAATATCTAGAAGAAAGTTCTCCAGAAAGTAGCTAAGGGTCCTCAGAAATGTAGCTAGCTTTGTCACTAGGCGTTAGGAACAGCGACAAAGTCGCTGAGTTGGCACTGCCTATCTCTCTGCTGCTAAAGCTACGGATAGCAAATGCTACGGGCGATGCCTGAGCGTGAACGCGCATGAAGCAGCCTGCTCGACCCGAGCATCTCTCTTTTCCTGTGATTTTACAGAAAAACTGGCAATCACAGTAAAATGCCAGAGCTCATTCTACAGGACAAGGGCATTGCAGGAGAATGTATGAAGAAGAAATTTATTATTTCTATACATGTTTTGGCTGTCAAACTTCCATAACGTCCCTTTAAAATCTAACTCCCGACACCAGAAAACACGACGGAATTCTCCCACAGCTTTTACTAAACTTCCGATTAGAGCTGAAACGATTCCTCGAGTACCTCGAATAATTCGAGTACAAAAAATCCTCGAGTCAAATTCTCTGCCTCGAGGCTTCGTTTAATTCTTGTTTAATTAATTCATGGCTTTGCAATCGCCCGGGGTCATGTTTCACCCGGACCGAAATAAGTGACGCACATGCCCACTGGACTGAATGCACACGCGAGTAGCGAATAAAACTTTACTTTCTCTTAAGCCATGGCGGACAACGTGGACCCCGGTGGAGTGCGAAAAAGACAGAAAATGTCAAAGGTGTGGGACCATTTTTCACGTCGTAAGGGGGAAAACGTAGTCCAGTATAAATACAGTAAAATGGATTTAGCCTACTACAACACCACATCCTCCGTGCTGCAGCACCTGTAAATGTCACTTCTGCAAGCGGACTCGGAGCCTCTACAAGATAATGCTTTTTAGCCTGTTTTTCTATATATTTTGCGGACACTGTGCGACTTTTTCGTTTGTAGCACTCAGTTTCAGCTCACACCGTACATCTGGTAGCAACACGTCGGACTTAAAATGTGCAAAAAAACAGCAGTTTTTACACAACACGTCGGACTTTTTATTGTGTTGTTATTGACGTCTGTTGTCCCTCGGGGTTTCTGCAGGAGGACACGGGTATTTATGAGTGGCGGAGGAAAACGAAAGAAAGTAAATAAATGTTTTGTGATCAGTATAATTTGACAAAACCACAGCAAACATGCTTTTGGCAATCCTTGTTAGTGTGAGAAAAAAAAGTGTAGAAATTAAAACGGACGTGTGTTAATAGGGAAACAGCCGGCGAGCTGTTTGCGCCGTGAGCGGTTCTGGTTCTGTTTGGGCCGCAGCCGCTCGTAGCGTTATCCTCCTAGTTTTTGTCTGGTTTGCAGGCGAGCAGATTCTCGCACGAGGAGAGAATCGGCTCAGGTTGTTTACTTATTTTTTGCACAGGCATTTGTTTACTGTGAAGTAAAGTTGAAGTGCTGAAGTTTTGCAAACTAATTTTGAATAAAACTTGAAGAATAACTGGTAATTGCTTTCTCATTTCAAGAGGTCTTTCATAATTATAACATGCTATTTGATATCAAATCAAATCACTTTTATTGTCACGTCACATGTGCAGGTACACTGGTACAGTACATGCGAGTGAAATTCTTGTGTGCGAGCTTCACAGCAACAGAGTTGTGCAAAAATACAGTAATGTAAAAACAATTAAAATATAAAAATGGCTAATCTAAGTATAGAAATGAATAAAGTAAACAATAAGATAAGAGATATAAAATGTACAGAGGTTGGTATGTGCAAAACAGTGGCATTAATGTACAGTATGGAGCGTGTAATGTTGGAACTTGGTGGAGCTTGCGACGAGGCAGCCATACTCGGCGCCATCTTGGCTCATCAATATATGATATAATGGTTTACAAACACAAAAGAGTAATTTATTAGAGTACTCGATTAATCGAAAAAAAGATTCGATAGAGTACTCGATTACAAAAATATTCGATAGCTGCAGCCCTACTTCCGATACTAGAACAAACGGGGAAATTCCCCCACAGTCTTAATTGACAGGGCTTTGTTGTCTCACAGAGCGCTTTAAAAACAATGACACTTCTGGTCATTGAACACCACATTTTACATCACACAGCTGCTCTCAACCTCTGTATAGATTAAACTATGATATACTTCAACAAAATAAATGCTTTTAATGTTATTAATGTTACTGTGGACGTTAATTGACGCCAGTCAGTGACATCATTCAGTACCAAAGCAGTCGCAATATGCTGACATCTGTGCATTTACTCTGGAGTTCCGGTAAAGGAAACACTACTATTCTATTCACAACACTGCAGCTCTTTGCCGACTGGTGTTGAACTGCAAATGCTGGTTGAGTTTAGTTTGGTGGTGCAGGCTTGGAGGCCCCATGCTCACATATGATTGGCTCAGGAACGAGGAAGTATGGAGGTGAGACACATTGTAAACAATGACTGCGTCCCTCTTTGGCCTTTTTAAAAGGAGAAAACCTGACAACCCTTCAGCCAGCTGAGAAGGAAATCTGTTCCAATATATCCTTCCTTCCGGCATGAACAAGACATTAGACTGTTCTGTGATTTTGTCCCATTCCTTCTTACTTATCGCCCTTTGAGTTTAAAAAAGTCACCAACAATGCCACATGCAGCAGTAATAATGCTATAGGCTAGCTGAAATCCTCACTGCTGCTGCCCTAAGACATTATCAGAGTAGACGCAGTAGTGAGCTGACTAGTAATTCCAGGATTTCTGACACACAAGGTAGGTCTGCAGTTGTTAAGGTCATAACTGTAATCAGCATTACTTAGAAGGAGCAGCTAAGCAGCGGTCCATGCTTGAAGGAACGGTTGCTTCCAAAATGGCTAAAGTAGTTTTCACCGGAGCCCATTCATGTATTTAAATGTACCAGAGTATTGTGTGGCAGACGATGTGTGGTTATGTGGGAGGTATGGGTTGAAAGCAGAGCGTTTTCTTCACGCGAGTCAAAAATTGTGCCCATGACATTACTGTATAAAAGCAAGTTAAAATATGAGTCAGTAAAAATAAATGAATAAAAAATTATGTGTTCGATTGTGGGAATATTTTGTGTACTGATTTAAGATAAGGTGGATAATGTTACTGACAATTAGTGCAGAGACATTATTACAAGGCCCATCTGTGTCAGGATTGTTTGTGGTGTAGCAGACACCGACCACGTTAGAGCGATGTGTATGGTGGAAGCTGAACTCATTAAGGTAACATTCCAGCATGATACATGATTAGCATACTTAAACCACTGAGGAGCTTAGATGGAACAGATAGGGCGCTTTGTTTTATAATGAAGGTGTTGGATGGATTTTATAACAAAAGAAAACATAACTGTTTGATTTTTGTCTGTTTGTCTTATCAGACACTTGGCCGTTTGGGCAAACACGTGGTAGCTTATCTTAGCTGGTTTTCAAGTACTTTATGGGGCGTTGTTACATTCATAAGTTAATCCTTGTTCGAGAATATGACTGTTAGAAAATCTCTGGAGTCATTTTACAAAATGTGGAAAACTTTGAGCGGCTGCATAATGACACAGCTGGTAGCACCGGGCGCCGGTGCCTTGCAGAGAGAAAGTCGCAGGTTTGAATCCTGGCTGCAGCCTTTCTGCGTACTGTTAGCATGTTCTCCCCATGTACATATGGGTTTTCTCCAGGTACTTTGGTTTCCTCCCACTGATCAAAAACATGCACGTTAGGTTGACTGGAGATTCTAAATTGTTTCTATTTGTCCTTTTGATGGATTGTCCAGGGTGTCCGCTGTCTTTTGCCTAATGGAGACCGACCTCAACAACCAGTATACCCAAGAAGGAAAAAACGATTGAGATAATGGATGAAGGGAAAACATTATAGGTGTGAAATTACACTAGAAAAACCAAATCCTTACTCTTTATTACACGAAAACACACACACACACACGCACACACAAACACACACACAACGTTCCTGTTCCTTGTGAACTCATCAAATGTCTCCAGTGTCACTGTCCCACACAGCTAATTTTCATAACTTTAAACCCGTCACAATCCGCTACCGAGCACGGACAAATCAGATTTCAGGATTTAAAGCTGAACTAAACAGACACATGCCTGTTGGCAGCAAAAAGGTTCCAGTCTGCATTGGCACTCCTAGTGCTCACACGTCACTGTTTGAGAGAATCTGAGGAAAATCAAATTTGTTTTAGAGGACTCTTGCTTAGAGCTCTGTCTCTTTACTCATGACAGCAATGAGCACGTTGATGGATTACAGTTCTTTATGTGAAGCACAGTGTGTACGTGTTTAAAGTGGCATTTGTGAGAGAGTAGACGACAGAGTGTGATTGGAGTCAGCATCACATAAACAAGAGTGGCTGTTTGCAGAGGTTTGGGAACCATACAAAGCATATTTACATATTTCCACACTCTCGGTTACCGTCTAACCTCGGTGTGGGCGAAACTGTATTTCTTTTTCCTGAAAACGTATTATCTTGTGACCTTTTACCAAGTTCCTTCTTGTCTGTGCAAAGTAAATTTGAAATTAGTCAGAAAAAAAAAAGAAAATGAGTGGGTAGTTGAATCTGTAATAACAAAATGTGTTATTTTTTCTGGTCTTTGATGGAAGGAACATTTCTTGTCCTCTGTTCTGTAGTGTAATAGATGTGACGTGAAAAAAAGAAAGTCAATTTGTGACGCAATATTTATCTTCCATTGCAACCAGGTGTGATTTTTGCAGGCTCAAGCTGGAATTACAAGCATTTCGCAGAAAATACTGTTATGTGTCCTTTCCATGAAGTTAACAGGCTTCCAGGAAGACAGACATAAGTGCAGCACTTTTTTCCTTTATTTAGTGCTCGCTCAAATTAGAGAATACTGCAGTACTTGACCAGCAGAAAACAAGTCTTTCTTCTCCTTGACTTTACTCACTCAAACACTTTCCTAACTCCAGTCCGGCTCACCCTTCTGATCGCTGCAGTCTCATGTGAGGTGGAGGGGGCAGAGGGCACAATATAAAATGGAAAAATGCCCACCAGGCACACTCCCATTCACTGTTACCCAACACAGAGGGCAAGGCCAGGGCCAAAGAAGCAAAATCCAGCTAAAACTACTAATTGCAATTATCTAAGGAGGATTTTCTCCTTTGGGTGTTTATCTGTTTCCGTCTTTCTTTTCTTTTTTTAATAGGGGTGAGAAAAACCAAGGCAAAAGGTCTGAGACGGCGCGATGCAGGCGTAATGCTGATGTGGTCAAAGACATTCGAGTAGAATAAAACATTCAAAGAGGCAAAAGACGTGTGTGTGTGTGTGTGTGTGTGTGTGTGTGTGTGTGTGTGTAAGACTGGAGAGAGATCCCTGCTGAATGGCCATTCTTCATTTTAGCCTAGAACAAAAGACCATCGATTCTGTCCTTTAGCTCTGCCTTGGATAATCACTTCAATTCTAATTTGATGAAGGTTTCCATGGCAGTTGGAGAGATGGGTATTCTCATGTAAGCTATTTAAATCACTGAAATGGAGCTGAGTAACTGGAAGTAGCTAAGAAAGTGTCAGGGTTATTTTTTTTCTTTATTCCTTCCATTACTTCAGGCAGGGCCACTTCTAATGTGTTGTCAGAAAGCAGAGAGGACGGTAAAAACACGTTAAATAACATTTAGGCACAGCTCAGACTGATTGCAAAACCCTGGTGTTGACCTTCGTGTAATTTCAGTCCTCTTCTCTTTTGTCAAGACTGCCTTTTTAATCATGCCATTTCCCGCAGCTTCTGCCAGAAGAGGAACCGGGCCTGCCAAAGTACTGAGAAAGGCTAATAGCTCTTGTGTTAGACAAGTTTCCGGGCATAACAGCTTCAGTTCAGGAGAAGGGAGAAAGTGGACCTCCACAGCGGAAAAAAATGTCATCAAATACAGTCAAATGACAGCAGTCAAACATTTTACGTCTGGATGTTTACTTGTCCTTTATTCATATAAAATAATCTGAACCACCATTTGTTTTCACCCTTCTCCTCTCCACTTCACCACCCAGTAAATGAATCAGCCTGTCAACACAAAAGGAGCAGAACATGTAACAGGGGAATGCAGAATGTGAAACAATTACATCCTGGTCCTCAGAGGAGTACATCTATTTGTTTTAGTCATGAGACATCATCTCCAAGTGACGACACGTGTACACAAACTGTAAGGACCGTAAGGACACCGAATCAGGTTGAGGTGCACGGCGTTAGGTAACACGAGTAATCAAGGTTGTGTGAGGTTCAGATCTGCAGCAGGACTAGATGGCCTGCTGTGACTGAGTACAAACCACACCTTTGAAAATCAATTCTTAATAAAGAGTGAAGTGCAAACTGCCTAAGGAAGAATGCCCACCGGGCTTGCTACCACATCAAAGCAATGCCAAACCTTGTGGCAAATTAAACAAGAAAAGTGTGAAATAACAAGAACAAAGGCGATGGATTCACCACCATGTTCAGCATGGTAATGGCTTCAATGCTTGTGTGACACTTTTAGAAAACAATGCTGCCAATTGGCCGCAACGCTGTGGTGGCATCAGGGAGCCTTAGGTCGTTGACTACTGGTCAGATTGCGGTAGTAATGTTGCACAGTTGTGTCTTTTTTTTTTTTTTTTTTTACAAAAGATTACACAACGGTGGTAAAAAGAAGGTATGGAGTAGTCTCTGCGCCGCAATGCCCTGCTGCCACGGCCTGGTCATCAGGCACACCGTGGCGGCTGTATTACGCTGATCTGCTGGTATGCAGTGTTTCATAAAAGCTCTGGATCTTGTTTTGATGAAGACTACTCTTGTCTTGCAGGACTTCTTTTCATTTTCTAATTTTCAGAAACACGTGTCCAACATACAAAATCAGTCCAAGGTCTTATTGTTGAGTGACAGATGAGTTCCTGCTCTCAGGTTTGTCATGATCCGCCCCGCCCCAGCCTCCCTGAATGTGTCTCTCCTGCCCTGATTAGCCTAATTGTTCTCACCTGTCCCTGATTACTCTGCCCATGTGTTCCTGATTCCCTTGTGTATTTATACCTCCCTCCTGGTTGTTGTCTTTGTCGGTTCATTGTCGTTGTCCATGTTCGTTCGTCCTGTGCTCCCGTCCTTCAATAAACAGCTTTTTATTTTTTACATCTGCCTGCTCATCTGCCTCCGGAACCCACCACCACACATGGTCTGCCACCTCCACCCGCTGAACATGACAGAATGAACCGACCAAACCTGGACCTGTGGTGAGCTAACACACCTGTTCCTGGAGGATTATTTTTTCTTTTTTGTCCCTTTCAGTTGTGGGAGATTTCTGGCCTGGAGTTTGTGTTCGGCGCATCCTACCTGTTCTCGGGGTGGTCGAAGTTCCTCTGGGAGATCCTGGCGCATCCTATTAATCTTCGGGGTGGCCAGGGTCGTTCTCCTCCAGCTGTTTTAGCCCCGTCCCGTTCGTCTCCTGAAGCCGCGGATCCTGGAGCCTCAAGGGAGCTACACCGCCTACGCACGCCATTATTCTCCGGTGTGGTAGGGCTGGTCTCCCCGCTCTTCTCCGGCTTCCCATCACCCGAGCCTCCGCCGATGGACCCAGCAGATCGGATGTGCACCTGCTCTGATTGGGATGTCGAGTACCTGCCGCCGAGCTGGGCTTCCACGCGTCGCTCCCGCTACTCAACCAATTCCTGGTCCACGCCTGCAGGTTCTGTGCCTGCAGGTTCTCCACGCAGCAGTTCCTGCTGGGGCCTATGCCTGCTGCTGCAGTTCGTCTCTGTGTTCCTGGTGTCCTGTGTTCCTGGAGTCAAGTCATCGTGTCAAGTCATCGTGTCCAGTCAAGTCATCGTGTCAAGTCATCGTGTCCAGTCAAGTCATCGTGTCCAGTCAAGTCATCGTGTCCAGTCAAGTCATCGTGTCCAGTCAAGTCAAGTCATCGTGTCAAGTCCAGTCAAGTCGTCGTGTCAAGTCCAGTCAAGTCGTCGTGTCAAGTCCAGTCAAGTCGTCGTGTCAAGTCCAGTCAAGTCGTCGTGTCAAGTCCAGTCAAGTCCGGCCAAGTCTACGTGCCCACGTCCAAGTCTACGTGCCCACGTCCAAGTCTACGTGCCCACGTCCAAGTCTACGAGTCCCCTGTGCCCAAGTCTACGAGTCCCCTGTGCCCAAGTCTACGAGTCCCCTGTGCCCAAGTCTACGAGTCCCCTGTCTACGAGTCCGAGTTTCTCTGGACTGAGTTTTCGGACACGTCTGAGTGGTTGTAAGACGGAGTGCCGCCTGAACCAAGAGGCCCCTGCTCCGCAGCCTGGATGGTGTTCCTTGTTCCCTGGTCTCGTCTTCTGTGTTCCCTTGTCATGTGTGCCCTGGTCTGGTCTTCGTTCGTGTCTCCTGTGTTTTGTGGCTTGTGGGCGTCTGGTATCCGCCCCTTGAGGGGGGGGGGGGGTACTGTCATGATCCGCCCCGCCCCAGCCTCCCTGAATGTGTCTCTCCTGCCCTGATTAGCCTAATTGTTCTCACCTGTCCCTGATTACTCTGCCCATGTGTTCCTGCTTCCCTTGTGTATTTATACCTCCCTCCTGGTTGTTGTCTTTGTCGGTTCATTGTCGTTGTCCATGTTCGTTCGTCCTGTGCTCCCGTCCTTCAATAAACAGCTTTTTATTTTTTACATCTGCCTGCTCATCTGCCTCCGGAACCCACCACCACACATGGTCTGCCACCTCCACCCGCTGAATATGACAAGGTTAAACAGTTCCTCCAGCCTGAGTGCAGCCAAATCAGAACAAAAATAGCCATTCAACCTAACTCCGTGGTGAACGTACAACATGACTTGCTAGCTGCTTTGGTTACCAAAAAAAAGTTTATATTTTCCATTTGCTACTTTTTCCCTTCAACCCAGGCACACCTGACTAAAAGACAAAGTGGACCTAAATTGCAAAGACGTTAATACACTTAGGAGTTCACTCCATGCTTCTGAAATCAGAATGGAAATGAGTTTAAGTCACTGTTTACAAAGTCACTGTTTACGAAGTGGCAAGTCAGAATACTATCCTACTTCACCAGCAGCAGACCTCTGATTAAAGGTACGGCGCTGATTGCACAGACTGTCAGTTACAATGTGGACCGAACACCATGCCTGGTGCTAAATCTGCATGTTTTTCTTAAAAGCCCACAGCAGCAGGGTTTACCCACTAGTGCACAGTCAGGGATACAACCCCTCCAAACATAACGTGATCACTGAACTGCCATAAAGTGAAATTGAAAAATGAAATCCAATGGGGTGAAAGAGCGCTTTGAATTCAATTTATCATTACAAGAGGGGGAAAACATTTCCAGTAGTCCTTTATTCTCTGATGCTAAATTGTAACTGGCCAAGGTTAAGACACTCACAGTGACCCCTTGATGGCAACATGGAAGTTCAATGACCCAATTCTATACGGTCAATGACTCCTTAACAAAGCGGCTACTAGGTCAGCACAAGCAATTGTTCAGGTCCCCTGTGACCAAACCTTTACAACAGGAACATTTAGCAGAGGTGGAAATGCACAATGAGAGCACACCAGCAGTTATGGAAATGAAACAGTCCAGTTCATTGCAAATGGATAAAACTTGCCATAATGTCTTTTCACTGAATAAAAAGACTTGATTCATTATGTGTTTGAAGACTTTGCATAAGATTAGGCTGATCTTTTGACAGTAATGCTTTTAATAATGTCACCATGATCAGTTTTTTGTTCTATTTATGTTCAACGAGACAAAAAAACTCCCAGTTCTGACCTCCAATTAATTTTTACTCCCTTCCTTTTATGATTACGTTTGTTTGCAGAGTGTGCGGATAAAGCATTTATAAGGTTTTCTGGAGAAAAATAAACATGCAGAAATTCCCTTTTTATTTTAAGCTGAACTGAAGATTCTCTTAACATTAAACTAAATGACAAAAAAATAAAAAATAAACTACCAACGTGTAAAGAAAAACAAAAAACTAAAGGTTTAAACATCGATGCTGAAATTGTTTGACTTCATAATTTTTGGAATTTTTTTTTAGTAAAGCCTTACAGTTGAAGTAAAAAATAGAATTGAAACAATTATTTAAAAAAAGTGTTTTTTAAAGATGCTCAGAAAAAAAACCCCATAAAAATTAAATTATTGTGCAGAAGAAACATTTGTCATTATATATCATCAAAGAATGGAGCTAGCATGTATATTTATAAGTATGTACAGTAAAAGAAAAAAGTGGTGAAACTGTTTATTACCTAATTTAGTTTATTATTCATGGGACTACATATATGACGTTCAGTCTGAGCTGTGCTCAGATGCAGCAGAAAGCAGAATAGCCATCGTGACCACATCACAGTCGCCTTGACAACCATGACTGAGCTTGCATGAAAGGCTGACAGTGTGATTTACAGTGGCTGTTTCTCTGGAGCCACAGCTAAGGTTTAAGCTTTCCTGCTAAGACCATGACTGGCTTCTCAATAAATGTGATAATTTGCTGCAAGCTCCTGAGGATGTGAACCAGCACAGCAAGCTGGGAGAGGTTAGAATCAAACACAAAAGAGGGGAAAGTGGGAGGGAATGGATAAAACATCCACATGGCTGCAGATTTTTGTAGATGCTTCAGCTGAAGTGAGCGTGAAGGCACCTGATGCAACACAAAGTCTATCCCAGCAATCTTCTCACAGCAGGCCTGTTCATCCCTTTTAAAAAAGTGCCATGGACCAGTGGGGGTTTATGTGACCACATGCACAGAGAGCTTGCAAATGTGATTCATATTTACAGTGAAACTTGAATGCCTACATGAAGGCCCTCAGAGACAACATGAACCCAGATATACATATCTACAATATAACATTTTATTGACCTCAACAAGGGGCAGAAACAGGTAATTGACAGCGATATAAACAAATCAAATATAGTGCCTGGACACGCTGTAGATGAGTGCCTCCCTGCTCAGCTTCAGTTTAAAGTCCTGGATATTGGATTATCCTGTTCACATGGTTGTGAATGACACAGCAATAAAGACAAACGAGAGAAGGGAACAAATGGCTGACTCACTTTGCCTAAGGCGCAGAGCGACTGCAGTATTTACACTTTAAATTGGACTTGTTGTCTTCCTGCCATGCTGCGCTTGTATCTCCATGAACAATGGCAGCCTTATCTCATCTCATTTTACGACGGATACTTATGGTTAGGTGAAGGATGTTCTCTATCACGTACATACACAAAATCAAAGTGATCTGATTGAAAGCGCAGAAGTTCATTAATCCCCTTGTGTCTTGCCTTTTGGTCAAGTTGGTGCTGTAGTCATAGACTGCCTCTCTCACAGGTCTTCTCCACTCCCACCCAAAAACACAGCTAAGCTTGTTTCGACTGCAATATTGATTTCTCTTTGCTTGGCCCCTATATCTCCCACCCACCCTCCTTTCCAAGGAGTGCTAGCCAAGCAGTCGGGCTTGGCACCAAAACATAATTATGAAAATGGACCTCTGGGTTGTTTCTTTTAATCTATCCGTACATTCCACAGTCCCTCTGCAACAGAAGCTATTTAAAACTGTTTCAGGGGGATTAAAAATGTTTAACCCAGTGTGCTGTAAAGAATAGTTCACTTATTGGTCGCACCAAATAAGTGTCTTGTCTACATAAAATGTAGTAAGATATAAATACTGTGATGATACCTGTAGACACATTGAGTACTGCTGGAAGACAGGGACTTTTAACTACAAATGCAACATTTTGGTGTTTTCAAGCATCTGTTATTCATTAAAGCTCACATTAAAGAGAACGGGGTTACTCTATGAAAATAGTTTAATGATCAGCAAAACCTGTAAGCCACTGCCAAACCCCAGCATATTCTAGACATATTAAACTGTGCCAATAATGTTTGTAAGAAAACAACCACAATGCAATATGATGTAAGCAGTGTTAGGGAGTAAAGGAGCCGACATAACGTCTTTAGAATACTAATTAAGAATTCCTATATTTTTAATTACAGTTACTATTTTTAAACATGGTATTTAGAATACGGTTAATTCATTATACTATTGGTGACATGTATGTTTTTCACTTTCTGGCCACGGTCCATTCAGTTGTGGGGCGGGTTCTATAGTTGTCTTTCAAACTGTTTCCGCGTGCTATTGGATAACAAAGCAACGTGATGTACTCACCGCTACGGAGGTCAGTCAACGAGACAGTCTGCCATACATCGTCAAAGACAATGCAAATACATCCTTTTCTAAATTTACTTAAGCATCTCTATATGCTCGAGTCAAAGAAAAACCCAAGTCAAATTCTTCCAAAGGTGATGAAGCCGTTTCAATTGAGCTGTTGCCGTCTTTGCATCAGTAACATCCCGCCCACCAACAGAGTGCTGTAATTGGACCGCTACGCTGCTTTGACCATGGTTTTGCTCAGTTGCAGTAACACTCCCGCTCACCTGGCTGATAGAGCACTGTGATTGGCCCACCAAACCAATAGAGCACTGTGATTGGACCGCTACGGATGTCAGTCAATGAGGCATTTCGGCATTATATCATGCAAGAACTACATAAAACTTAAAAAAAAAAACATAAAATAATACATTGTTTTCTAAATAAACACACTGTGATTTGGTTAGCAGCTCCTACAAAAATGTTTCACTTTATTACAGAAACAGAAATATAATCTATTGACACTTTGATAAAGTAACAAAAAATAATTCAATTGTTTTATTTATTTTGTCACATTCAGTACATACTGTTTAACATTATTATGCCCTCTGTTTTCCTACAGGAGTAGCTACCAATGCAGATTGTGACATTTAATAAACTTAAACACTGTTTTTAAAGGGAATTATTCCAAGTATTTAGAATACAGTACCAGGATTAAGCTAAGCAATGGAATAGTTACAAAATACTGACTGTAAGACATACGTGTTATTCTTGCTAGATTGTAAAAAATGCTTCTAAGTAAATATGATACCAGATGTCCTTAAGTTGAAAGTTTCTTTAAAATAGGCAAATCTTGGGCAAATGTTCTAGATTTACTGGAGCGCTTACATTCCTTCCCTCACATATGTTCATGAGATTTGGATCATGACCAAACAAATCAGATACAAGTGGCTGAAACGATCTGAAACAGGAGGCTGGCATTAGCGTGGGGAGCAAGGGGGGACCGCTGCTCCTTCACAACAAAATAAGCCATCTGAGGTGATGTGGAAATCCTGCAAGGACGACTCTAGCTTATGTAAGTCTAGAGGGAAAAAAATGTCTGGGTTTTTCAGCTTAACTTGTTCCATCTGCATCTTTGGGTTAGGGTTAGTGGGTGGATGGATGAATATCTACCCTTGGTGAAAATATTCCACTGACTGTAGTTTGCTTATGTACTGGCTCATTTTGTTGGACATGGGCAATTACACAAGATATGATCTCCAACTGTTCTGTAGGAGTATGTTCACATCATCACTCATGCATGAGAGGTATGGCAGCTTAATTCAAATAAGACCAGATTTGCAGCTGATCCAAAGGATCTATCACACCAGAAACCAATCCCAGACAAAAGGTGAACACAGCAAGACCTTGACATTTCTCCACATCACATCCTTCTGCCTTCTCACATCTGTCCAGGGCACAGAGAAGCACGATTAGTTCTGTTGGATAATAGATGCACATGGTGGGAAAGGTCAGCATTTGTCATTCCTTATGCCTCAACCTTTATATTGAAGAAATGGCTGAAAAGAGATTATGATTCATAAAGATCAATAATTATTTTTGGACATGAACATGGGATGAAACAGGTATGTGTATCAGCTCAACTGTGCTTTAGTGTATTAAAAATCACACTTAATAAAAATGAAGAAAAAAAACTATTGTATCATTTTTGATTGATGCAAAAACAACAATTTGCCTGATCTAAAAACAACAAACAAGAGTCCAGAAGATGCATTAGAGCGATGCACTTATTGTTTCTGGGTTTAGACTATCTTATCCAGCCTGTGGAAATGTCACAGCGATTCCTTTTAAATGGAGGATTGTGTGATTATCTCTGAGGTGAAAAAAAAGAAGTGTGAAGACGTGAAAGGACATCATGATAATGGATGAAAATTAAATAAAATGCACAATTAAAAGCATCACAATGACAATCAGTCCTCCTCCATTATTGTTTAATAATTAACACCTTATGTACACGGATGTGTTAAAAGCACAGTTTCTGTTCTGACAGTCAACACATTTTATGGGCAGTTGGGCACTATGTGTTTCAGTGAAACTACAATTATAGAAATGTTATTTGATAATGCAGAAAGTGTACACATTTTTTAGAAGCTGTTGTCTTATTTTCTGTGTACATGTTTCATGTGCTCAAACATCCAGCCACATTAAGATTGAGACGGTGAACATCTCATTTTCATTACGAAGACAAATGTTCTGAAAAACTGTTAGTGGAACTGAACATTTACTTTTGATGCTGGATGGTCATTTGATTAAAAATGGGCATGTTACTTGGAGGGGAAAAACAATCCCCAAAATAAGTCTGAAATGACAAGACAGTGAAAAACAAGCAGAGGAAACCTACAAAATTTAGATACCCACAGAGCCTCATTTTACAAGTTATCATCCTAAGACCCTCTTAATGATCTACTACGGCTCCATTATGCTAGTTTACGACCTATAAGACCAAGTGTAATGTGGATGAATGTAGGCTAATGCTCAGTGTAAAGGCATCGACACTGCTGCATTCCTTCAACTCCCCAAACAGGTTTTGATTTAGGCATTTTTCACATCAATGTGATGTGCTCATGCACCCTCGCAGTCCATACATTAGCAGATAGTTTCCATGATGAGCCTACCACATATGCTCTCAGTCAAATCACACATGGGGCTCCACCCTGGGATGACCGTTGGACCTCATCAGGATGCAACTATGTGCTAGAAACTCATGCAGGTGAGCAAAATACTGAATGAATGACAAAGTATTTGAGGCATTCGACCATAAAGACTTCAATTTATCAACAACCAACCCATCCAGGCCTGTGGGTCTAACATCACTGATAGCCATCATGTTCAACCCTGGATCTCATACAGGAGTTTTGCTTCATCAGTCTATGGCCCTCTATCACATGTAATGAGCATGCTTATTAAACACCAGTAGACCTCATCCACACCTTGCAAAGACAATAAATGTTCTAACAGACCTCTTATATTGTCATTTCGTCATCTCCCTGTGTAAAGAAGGCCTCGAATAACAAGGAAAACCTATAAAACGTTTAAGATTAAACCGTTATTGGGGGATTTATTAGAAAAATTTTATGGATAACCAAACATCTCTTCATAAAGGATGTCAGATAATCTGTTTTCCCTATACTGCCCATAAAAAAGCTATGACCTACACTCAAATCAATTTTAAGTACACTCCTGGTCATCTAGTATACTGACGCTGTACAGAGAGATGACTACCTGACTCAAGTCTTTCGTTGAATCATAAGTTCTGATAAAAGCCAAAGAACTTATTTTCAATGGTTTATAGGAAAATGTATTGTGAAGAAAGTACAGAAGCAACAAAAATCCTACCCATTGCTGGGAGCTTAAATAAAACCGTGTTCTGATTAACAGTGCTTGACACAAACACCATATCCCACAGCAACATGGTTAACATGTAAAAGGTACTCGGTTAAAAATGTATCAGCAAGGTCACTTAAAGGTGCAAAAGCAACCAAGCAGATAATTCCTCTCACTTGAAAGGGAGTACACAGCTCGGCATGTTTTAAAAGCATGAGAAACACGAGTAAACTGATGTACTCTTCAGAGGTAATGGGACACGTAACCCTTTGCAGCCAGATACCACAGACGACAGAAAAGCTGAAAACAGTAAAGCAAAGAAGTTTGGGATTATTTTCCATGGTAACTATTGCCGTCGTTCATCTGACGTCACTGTTCAACACTTCACAGATTATTCTTCTCATTGTTCGACTTTCCAGAATTAGTTCAAAGGAGAAAGAAGTCAATTTCAAACTAAATTTGTAGATGTTTGTGAACCTAAGAACATATGAGTAGCAGCTGATTCAGAAGCAGTCATTAAAAACAGGATCCTGCTTAATGAAGCATCAATACCCCCATAAAGACTGTTAAATGTTTTTTTTAAATGAAGAGGATACATTAATTACACGAATAATTAAATATTTACATATTTTAACAAAAAAAATTAATGATCCAATTTCAACACACAGAAACAGAGTAATTAGATTTCACTTCACTGTTGATTTATCAGACAATGCATTTGGTATTTTAGGGGTTTGGGTTAGTGTCTATGCATTACTCCACAAGTCCAAAGACCTAGCTACTGGCCAGGGCCGATAGAAGATACTCTTACGTCCAAGGCTCTCCTCCGTATATGTCAGAATGGACATCAGAAACACACTGGTGAAGAAAAACTGATGCATCCTTGTGAAAACTCCATAAGGAGAGTGACCAGAATCCCTGGTGTGGAATGACACTCTTTCTCTAACATGAATGAATTCCAGCAAATATGTCCAGAAGAATCTGTCTTTAAATAAACAAAATATATAGACTTAAGAATCGCAAAAGGCCATACTGAAACATTGCAGTGATTGTACAAGATCAGCAGAATGCAAAGGTCTGAGCCGAGGAGGGGGTGGAAGGTGCCACATCATCTTTCATCTCAGGCAGAGCTGCATCCTCTCCCTCATCTTCTCCTCTCCCTATCCGACCAAAAGTGTAGCTAACCTCTGGAGAGAGGACGGATGGCTCCTTCTGCTCCATTAATCTAATGACAATGCCCCACGACTAAGACCAGCTTAGCAGGCATTGCTCATCCCCACCGGCTTCTCTTTCACTTATCATGCCAACTTTCCATGAATGCAACAGGAGCAAGGACGACAGAGGAGTCCGAGTCAGAAAAATAAAGAAGCAGGAGCGAGACAAACAACTACAGGGAAATATTAAACCAGCATCCATAGCTACCAGGGATGTCCTGTATAAATATTAATACGAGGTGTGATGGATTGTATTCCAAAACCTGTAGAAACAGTGTTAGAACAAGCCGGTTAAAAGATTTGGGTTCAACTATATTCAGTGTACCAGGATGAGTAATAAGGCTGAATGCTACAACAAAATTGGGTGTGAAAAATATGTAAAATAAGTGTGCATACTTTGAAATATGGTACAACACAATAATGAGAACCCACGAAGCCTGCACAGAAATCACATGAACTAGTATTGGTGTGCTTAGACAGCTTAAAAGCTCTGCACAGGCCATGCTCTCGTCTTTCTCTGCAACAGCAAACAAACCAGTTCATCACTTCACAATTCCTCTGGAAATTATCTCTTTGGTGCCACTGTTTTCACTCCGTATCACACAGTGAATGTGAGAATATTTGCATAATTACTGCTTTACTGACAGAAAGACTGCAATCTAGTTTTACAGCGGAGAACTGTGACCAGTCAATGGCTGCTTCCTACCCAGGCTGATAAATCACAGCTCCTTATGTTTACAGTTCAGCTTCAACTGTAATCCGTGTTTTAGATGACTGTGATGGGCTTTCAGTTCAGTCCTGTCTGGAGTCTAGTAGAAACATTCCCTTTCCATCTGACACCTCAGGGAATGTCAGCGCTCTATGGTATGTGTTGCTTGTTGACGTCCGCAATGAACACAGACTGTGTGCATGTTAGCCCAGCGCGGGTGGAAGAGATGTCTGCTTCAGCCCAAACTCTAGGGAAACAGCGACAAGAAGTTGGCTGTCAAAAAAGCGACGTTGCTTGCCTAGAATAGCACAGGGTCAGCGAGGGAAAAAATAAAATAAACGGGCCTCCCACACAAGAGCAGACATGACTTTCTTTCCCAAATGCGTGACAGTCCAAGTCAAGCACACTGACACACATTCAAACTCACATTAAGACTTAATGCAACACATCTGATTGCCATGTAGAAAATGTGCCCCCGCCAAAATAAAACAAACAAATAACAAAGAAAGAAAGAAAAAAAATAAAACTATACTTCAAAAATGAAACAGTCATCCCATTTAGTTTCCCCTTTTGGCCTTTAAAGTAGAATGTTTTCTGCATTATTTTGGTGGTAAAAATGTGACCACCTTAATGACTTCAGCTCGGCTGAGTGTTCCTCGCCTTTGTAATTGGGGGGGGGGGGGGGGGGTTGCCATAGCGACAGAGGAAGAAGGGGCTGATTACTGACGGAACAAAAAGACAATATAAAACATAATTTGCCATTCGGAAAGGCAGGCAAAGATTAAAACTTTGCATTGGTAGGACATTTGTTTCTGCAGGTGCAATAATTGTGTGCTGAAAAAGCCATTAGAGAGAGTTTGCAGTTTGTTTACAGTTGTTTACCTACAAACATCTCATGTCCTAAGGTCAACTAAAGATTCCTCATAAAAAAAGTAAAACTTTTACACTACTATGTTCTGGTATGTGTAAAACAGTCACACGTCCAACAAGTCATTCATTAAGAAATTAAGTAAAGTGGAACTACATAATGGTTCTTAAAGTGACAATGTGTAGGTTTTACCATTAATCTCAGGGAATATCCAACGAAATGTTCGTGAAAAAGAATTAAATGATGCCCAATTGTTGAAAGATATTGGCAGCTTCGTAACATAACGATAACAACTGGGTCTAAAACACATGGGAGCGGGTCTAAGTGTCTGGGTGGCACCGGATTACAGGAGCCCGTGAGGAGAAAACACATTTACTGGTTACAAAACTTTCACCATTCATAAACATTGTTGTTTTACACATTTACCTCTGTGCTCGTTGCCAGTGACGAAAGGGAGTCTATGTGATTTTCAATCTGCAGGAGGTTGAACGATCTGATGAAGTACTCGCTTGAAAATTGTACTTCCTGGAATTTTTGACCCCATCTGTTGGTAAGGTCTTACTCAAACACACAAATACCACTCGCTTGCAATGATTTAGGTATACACTGACTCCTAACGTCAGGAAAAATATACACCATCACTTTAAGGTACGTTGGTGTGTGCCGATGTGCTAGCTGTTCAGATCCCACTAAAGATTCATAGTATACTCAATTAAAATGGCTTTCCTTCATGAACAAAAAAGGCAGTGGCGGAAGCATAAACCCTAGAGTGGACAACCTTCAGTTAAAAATGTTGCAGTTTTTTCCAAACTTCTTCAGTTTAAATGTCAAAGTGTCCTTGGATAAAATGCTTAACTTAGACTTCTGCCTAAAGTTCTTTACCTGTAAAAGTGGCATCAACGCTGGAATACAATATAATAAAGATGGAGGGGGTAATGTGCATTTTTTCCTGTGAGAAGTACAGTTGTGTTGCACTTTAATTCAGCTTTTGAAACTCTGTCGGGTGGTAGTGTTTGAAAAAAATATATAAGAAGCTTGGTTTCTTCTTGCTTTATGCAATAAAACGTAAGATAACCTTGAACCTGCAATTCCCTCTTTCCTTTCTGCCATTAGGGAGGTAAATGCTACCATAAAACACATTTACAGCGTTACCCGCTGGCTGTAACAATTTGCCGTTGCACAGCAGATATCATAATCCTGGCTGTAGTAATTGTGACGGCACTGTGTTTTCACCACATTGGTATCCAAGTCTCTGTCAAACTTAAATAGAGTACAAAAGAAATGAACAGATGTGTACACGAACAGCTGTCTAGTTGAGCATGTGACAAAATGAGAAATGTTCACCAGTGTGTGTGTGTGTGTGTGTGTGTGTGTGTGTGTGTGTGTGTGTGCAGGAATTAATGTCTGGATGATCTTTGCCCAGTCAACATCACATCTATGTTAAACAGCTCAGAGACACTCAAGTATAAGCACTCGCATGTCTGGATGGATTTTCTAGTTTCTTCTCATTTCCATTTCAAGAAGCCTTTTAGCTGTGAGCAACATGTGACACATTCTCCCCTTCTGGCTGCCTCTAATGCAATAAGATCAAACCAATGAATGCATTAGGGATCAAATGAAGACAAACAAGAAAAAAAAACTCATCCCATAACAGCAGCATTATATGTCCCATTATCTGCTCTCACCAATACTCATTTCAGCCTGCGTATACAGCACGAGCAGCTTATTGTTAACCAATAATAAGAAATGGTCCAGTAAACTATGTTTACGATATAAATTCTGGGGTGAGTGAGTTAATGTAGCTAACGCCGGGTGATGGTCTAATGACGTGAGCTGCTAGCGGGAGTCGAAGAAATGCTTTGTGTGCTTTGTGTTGTGTACTCTATTGATACAGATCAAAGAGTGAGACGAGCGGTACCTGCTTCATGAATATGCACAAGGTGATGCTCCGTTTTCATCAGGAGTCTATTTAGGTCTGAGATACACTGCCGTGTGTTCACCTTATCCCGGAGATTCTCTCAAACTGTGACCTTTGCAAAACAAAGCACATCTTATCTGACTTAAAGAAATCTGGAGATGGAGAGAAGAGGGCATAAATAAGCAGAAGCATGGAAAGTGCTGAAGAACGATACGACTATTTAACGTAGGTCAGAGAAGAAAGGAGATTAACTTAAAGTATGTCCTGTTAATGATGGACTGAATTCCTGCTTTCCTTTTTTCAATTAGTAAACACCAAGAATAAAGATTTTTATGTAAAATTTGCAGTCAGCAGTTACTGGACATATACTATTTCCTTGGCTGTGAAATGGTGAGTAATATGAATAGTCAAATGAAAACAGAGGACACAAACTTCATGAAGTCTTTTCTCACCTTCACTGATTAACGCTGAATCAAAGAAGCTGACATAATCCTTTCTCACAATGGAATTCCAAAATCAATGCAGCGTTAAACACAATAGCACCAAGTCAAGTGTAGCCTGTTCTACCATGCTAGTACTTAAGTTCACTCACTGATTTAGCTGCTGCAGGCTTAAAGTAGCAGTGTGTGATATAGTGACATCTACTGGAGAATATACAGACTGCAACAAACAAGTATGCAATGCTTCATCTTCATGCATGGCTGAGAATTTACAGAACTTGTTCAAGCGAGAAGAGTGGATAAATTATTAGTCCCTCAGTGGGGAAATTGCGGTATTGCAACAGCACAAGTACATTAAAGTAAAAATAGAAGTAGTACAGAAAAGATATCACACAAAATGATTTCAAGACGTAACGTAAAATTTAAATGTGTTGAATTGTGAGTCTGATAGTTGTTGCACATATACAATGTAAATCCAGTATTGTGCAAGCATTGAACACATACTTAGTATTGCATTGATGTTATTGTGTAACAGGACAATGCCAGTACCAGTTAAACTGAGGAGTTAAACACTCTTACTGCACAGGGGATGAATGACCTATATCTGGGATGTTGCAGTCTGCCTCTGAAGGAGCTGTCCATGGTCTCCACAGTGGAACACGGTGGGTGGGAGTTTTTGTTTGAAGTTATCTTCCACAGCATCATCCTTTCCTGGGTTTCCACAACTGTATCCAGTGGGCAACCCAGAACCGAGCTAGCTTTGTTAACTAGCTTGTTCAGTCTCTTCCTGTCTTGGTCAGAGCTGCCTGCACCCCAGCAGACCACAGCAGAGTAAATAACAGAGCCAACAACTGAGTAATAAAAGGATTTTAGAAGATGGGAATTAACTCGGAAGGACCTCAACATCTTCAGGAGGTGGAGACGGCTTTGGCCCTTCTTATACAGAACATCTGTGTTGTTGGACCAGTTCAGTTTGCTGTTGAGGAGAACACCCAGGTACTTAAAAGTATCTACTACCTCAATACCTGCTCCCTGGATGTTTACCGGTGAGTGAGGAGTGTTTCTCTGGAAGTCAATCACCATTTCTTTTGTTTTACTGGTGTATAAGCAGAGGTGGTTACACTCACCACCACCAGTTAACAAAGTCCACAATGACTGACCTGACCTGTACTCCTGGACATTCTCCTAAGACACACAGCTAATGGGGCTATATAATATAAATAATCAGTGAATGGTGGTTCCTGCTTGAACTGGTTGTCTCATTAGGCATCTGTAACTCTTATTTTATTAATAGTGAAAAGCCACTGGTCTAATTTAGAGACAGTCCATTTGACATAATTTAAATTGATGGCTTTTCTTTAGCACCACCAAGCATTTTTGATAACTTTCTCTGTCTTTCTGAATGAAGAGCCCAGTCTTTCCTACTGCCTCACCCAGTCTTCCTCTCCTTAGAGCTCTGCATAGAAAATTACTAAATTAAATATGATTTATGGACTTAATTTCCAGCAGATTTGACTTCACCATGACATTGCATTAAACCACAAAAACTTTCTGATTAGAGAAACTAAGTCGCTTCTGGACTAACTGCTCTATTAAAAATGCTCAAGTAGAGAACATTAATAAGTCACCTTGTAATACAATGAACATAAATAACGTAGATTTCAGCGATTTCCTGTTGGTGACAAAGTCGTAAAAACACAAAGACTGTAGCTCTCCATGAGGCTTTGCAAGTCTGTGCTAATGCTGTGTAAACATTGCTGCTGCTGTTTGCCACTGATTTAGCACATGTTAATATTACATGAAACAGACGGGCCCTTTGATGATGTAAGTGAACACTCAAACTAGGGCTTTCCACCTCAGGGAAGGGAAGATGGGGCTGTGGAGCAGCTCCTCTGAGATTTGTTTCCCTTTCACATTTGCATTCCAGCTTGGTGAGTTGAGCTGTTCCTTCAGATTTTTGCAGAGTAGGGTTGTTTTGATTTCAAAACAAGCTCAGCAACAGTATTTTTCAACTTCATAATTAAATGTATTAAATCAAAGATGCTTGGGCTAGCAGCAGATAGGAAAATATCCAATAAACACACCGGCAATCCAAGGTTTCAAAGGCCATTTACTAACGCTGGTACTAGGTTGTGTGACAAGGAAATAGCATAAACTGTCTGAGAAGAGTAAAAATAGTAAATTACGTATCACATAATATTTGTTTAAAGGGATACTTTGCAACTTTTTCCTATTTTTTTATCGTTTTCTTGAGCCAGTATGAGCTAAAATGACCCTTTACAGGGTTAATGAAATGTTACTCAGACCCCCCACCATCCTCTGCGGCCAGAATACGGCATTTGCAACTTCATAGTGCCGGTGTTGTGCCAAAAAACGCAAGCCTGCCGAAATTTGCATCCCCTATTGTGGGTAAACACTTACAGCTTTTTAATAAAATTGTACTATTGACATGTTGGTTATCTGCAAGCTTCCTTAAAAAAAATATGGTTTATGGACACATAAATGAAAGAAATGAGTGTCTATATGTTTTATTTGAAGTAATAACAATACATTTTTAAAGGGTTAGTAATTTAGTCACATTGCAGAATTTTTTTCAAACCAGCAGCAAAATAGTTTAAACTGACACAAAAATAATATTAAAAATACTCAGTAAAACTTTAGTCTCAATTGTGTGTAAAAACATAAATTATTGGACAAAACTAGACAAAAACAAACCTATTTCAAGAGAAACATGGTTTAAAAACGTGTTCAAATTCTGAATCTATTAAATAGCCTTATCGCTCATAATTATAGTCGTTTATTTCCGCAATGTGCAGTTGTTTTGACAGGAGACGCACATTTCAGCAGGCATGCTCTTTTTGGAACAACACCAATCTGGTCTGTTGGAAATTAAACTGAGCTGACACACCTGGCGCTGCAGTCTGCTTCCAGCGCATTTCCTGCATGTTTTAGATTATGAACACAGCTGATTTGGTTTAGAGATAAGTTTTGCTTTTGGTTCTACAAAACGGACACTAGGGGGTGCGAAAAGCAAACCAAAACTGCCTCGTCTCCCTTTAATAACCAAATTAAAAAGCATGTTGACCGTGGTTTACAGATAGCAAGGATCACTATTTTCTGCGTTCAGTTACAACTATTTTATATTTTCCCTGGTCTATCGGGCACCTACAGTAAGTGTCTGCTGGAAGTTGTCTCCCATTACTTTTGCACCAAACTTAATACTATTCTTTTCACTGCTGCAGTTGGACAATCTAGTGATTAAAAGGACAGAAATCCCAGTCCTTTGTTTATCACTCTCCTCCCTCTGAAGTCTCACTTTCCTTTGTCTTTCTTTGACTTTGACCGCACACCAATTTTTAGAAAAGAGTCATTATAGTGGTCCACACAAAAGTACAAAACTTGTGCTTGCACACACTCAAAGCACAAAACCATGAATAGAGCAGTGTGAGGGCGAGCAGGTGTGGGAATGAGAGATCAGTTTTAGGAAAGAGAACAGACTCTTGATGAGCCATTAACCTGCTGCTGGTGAGGTAAAATGGCTGTGGGACATGGTTTAATTTACCCTTTTATAAAGAAGTCATTGAATTGATGAGACACAAGAAAAGAGTGACACCCTTGGTTTGGGTTATTAGCATTACTGATGGTGAACCGGTTGAGTGAGGAATTGGAAAAGCAGTGAATATTCCCAATCAATGACAGAATCACAGCTACATTTGAGAGGAATCAATGAAACTAATAATATGGATTTGGGCAGGCCTCTTTGCCAGTGTCGGTACAGGATCTGCTCAGGTGCAAGATCGGCTCGGGGTCCTTCGACTGCCGATGACGTCAAAGTACGGCAAACCCACTCGGACAAAATACACCAGACATCTTTATACTGTTGGAAAGAATTTAGCAGTTTCATTATTAAAATAATGTTTCTTATGACGTAAGTTTATGTTTATAATGGTATTTGTAAAATAAAACACTATATTGTATTCATAGTGTTGAACTCCTCTTTGAGCACATCCCTTGAAGGATCATAGGTATTAGCAACACCTGTGAAATTGTATTTGCAGGAAAGAAGTGTGTCCCATTTATTGAAGTATTTTGTGTTTAGAGTTTTTGACGTCTTGTCCAGGTGTAGTTCAGTTACGTTCATAGCTGCTAGCCAAAACTCTGGAGTTTAAAGTTTTCTGGCTTTACTAAAATACCTGTCTGTACTTATTTGATTGATGGTAGTTTTACTTTCTATTAGACTCCAAATGTAATCATCTGGCACGTTTCTAATTCATAATTTGTAATAATGTAATTGGCGATATTAGCATTAGCATTCCAGTGGGGTTTTCCATGTATATTAGCATTGCGCTAATCACTCGCTGCCAAATTGTAGCCTTTGCGATTAGAAAATCTCCTTTTGTCACATCGCAATTTAATTGCACATGCAGTTAATCGTTCAGCCCTAATATACATGCAGCTCTATGCTAAAAGTGTATTTTCAAAGAGGTAATGATGGATTTCTTTGTAAAAGTTGTCCATCTTTCCAACAGAAAAATTTGCCTGGACCAGCATAACGTGATAACAACTTAACTTGATTACGTAACTTCCGTAAGGTTCATGTTCAGCCAATCAACTACTTTGACGTCATCGACAGTCGAAGGACCCCGAGCCGATCATGCACCTGAGCAGATCCTGTACCGACACCGGAATACATCAAATAGAAAGGAAAATAATTTAAAATCCTTTCTGAAACACTCATGTGTGTGTAGCAACCACAACAACAAAGCCAAGTGAATATGGAGGTTTAGATGGTGGAGTTGAGGCTCAATGATTTCCTCTTTTGCAGCACTTTTTATTTTGTCAACTGGTGATTTCATTTATCTGCTTTGAGGCTGGACATTTTCACCATCGATTTTAAGGTCTTTCTTTAAAAATATCCATCAACAACCACAGAGTCAATTTTTACTTTGAAATAAGCTGCCAGAGAGTCCCATGTGGTCCCCTCACCATCCATTACAGTAGCTTTATAGATAATGAAATTTAACAGACGAGAGGACTACTGAATGACTCAATAAATGAAAAAGTAATGAGAAAAAAATGAAATATAATATTTCTTTGTGTGTAAATATATAGAGAATTCCTTGCCAGTTTCCTGCTGACCCCCTAATAAAAGAAACAAGTCAAAAGAAGGCATGGATTCTTCCAAGTAAACACATAACTGTGATGTCCGCAACTGATCCACTAAAATCTTTAACAAATTACTCTTGACCATCAACCGTGTGTGTGTGGGTAAAAAAACATTGTACAAAAGGAAGTCATTCCTTCATTCATTCATTTGCTGTAAAAGTAATCCAGAGAATGGAGCTTTTTGCCTTTCTCCAACAGTCACCAGCTGAGAGGCGGGGGACACTCTGGACAGGCCACCAGGCTATCACACAGATTAAGGATGTCATTCTCCATACCATAGGAGCAAATAGCTTTAGGACAAACCTGTCAATATCTTCAAGTATCATTGAATATAACACGGTCAATATGTTATTCCATCCTGACTTCTTGTCACTTTTGTGATGGATGTCATTCCCAGCAGGTCTTAAGGTTTCTATGTGTATGCCACTTTCTTATGTAAGAAGGATAATGTACCCTAATGCATTCCACATCCCTGAAAATAAAATGAAGACAGACCTTAATTGAAATTTCATAGCATGCTAGAACAGAAGGCTTTGGCCAAGAGTAATAACTCCATGGCACCATGATTCACATTCACCTCCACTAGAGAGCTAGTATTTAATGTTACCCTGCCTTGGGAGCTGAAATCGGGAGCTGCCTATGCAAAGAAGAGCGCATATGGAGGGCCTTTCAATTTTAATACTTTTGATGTCGAGGGCTGTACTGGAATCCCATGGGACCAAACACAAATCAGCTGGTTTGGACATCACTGCAAGTCTTGGGTTGACACTGGTGTCGTGCTGAAAAAAAGCACTCCAGCTGAATTCTATAGCTGAATGCAGAAACTTTGGGAAGATAATGTGTATATGTTCAAAACGGAGGCTGAAATGTTTGAGTGTGTGTGTTTATATGTTACTGCACAAAAGTTCTAAACACACCTGGCTTTTCACTGGGACATACAGGTGCTGGCCAGTAAATTAGAATATCATCAAAAGGTTGAAAATATTTCAGTAATTCCATTCAAAACGTGAAACTTGTACATTATATTCATGCAATGCACACAGACCAATGTATTTCCAATGTTCATTACATTTAAATTTGATATTCATAAGTGACAACTAATGAAAACTCCAAATTTGGTATCTCAAAAAATTAGAATATTCTGAAAAGGCTGAATATAGAAGACACCTGCTGCCACTCTAATCAGCTGATTTACTCAAAACACCTGCAAAGGCCTTTAAAAGGTCCCTCAGTCTTGTTTTGAAGGCACCACAATCATGGGGAAGACTTCTGACTTAACAGCTGTCCAAAAGACAATCATTGACACCTTGCACAAGGAGGGCAAGACACAAAAGGTGATTGCTAAAGAAGCAGGCTGTTCGCAGAGCTCTGTGTCCAAGCACATTAACAGACAGGCGAAGGGACGGAAAAAATGTGGTAGAAAAAAGTGTACAAGCTCTAGGGATAACCGCACCCTGCAGAGAATTGTGACGACAAACCCATTCAAAAATGTGGGGGAGATCCACAAAGAGTGGACTGCAGCTGGAGTCAGCGCTTCAAGAACCACCACGAGGAGACTCATGAAAGACATGGGATTCAGGTGTCGCATTCCGTGTGTCAAGCCACTCTTGAACAAGAAACAGCGCAAGAAGCGTCTCGCCTGGGCCAAGGACAAAAAGGACTGGACTGATGCTGAGTGGTCCAAAGTTATGTTTTCTGATGAAAGCAAGTTCTGCATTTCCTTTGGAAATCAAGGACCCAGAGTCTGGAGGAAGAGCGGAGAAGCACAGAATCCACGTTGCATGAGGTCCAGTGTAAAGTTTCCACCGTCAGTGATGGTGTGGGGTGCCATGTCATCTGCCGGTGTTGGCCCACTCTGTTTCCTGAGGTCCAGGGTCAATGCAGCCGTCTACCAGGAAGTTTTAGAGCACTTCATGCTTCCTGCTGCTGACCAACTTTATGGGGATGCAGACTTCACCTTTCAACAGGACTTGGCACCTGCACACAGTGCCAAAACCACCAGCACCTGGTTCAAGGACCATGGTATCCCTGTCCTTTATTGGCCAGCAAACTCGCCTGACCTTAACCCCATAGAAAATCTATGGGGTATTGTGAAGCGGAGGATGCAATACGCTAGACCCAACAATGCAGAGGAGCTGAAGACGACTATCAGAGCAGCCTGGGCTCTCATAACACCTGAGCAGTGCCACAGACTGATCGAGTCCATGCCACGCCGCATTACTGCAGTTATTGAGGCAAAAGGAGCCCCGACTAAGTATTGAGTGCTATACATGCACATTCTTTTCATGTTCATTCTTTTCAGTTGGCCAACATTAGAGAAACAAACATTTTTTCATTGGCCTTTAGAATATTCTAATTTTCTGAGATACCAGATTTGATGTTTTCATTGGTTGTCACCTATAAATATCAAAATTAAACGTAATAAACATCGGAAATACATTGGTCTGTGTGCATTGCATGAATATAATGTACAAGTTTCACGTTTTGAATGGAATTACTGAAATATTTTCAACCTTTTGATGATATTCTAATTTACTGGCCAGCACCTGTATAGGGGGTGTTTCCTATGATGAGCTAGACTCCCACATAATGCTTACTTTGCTTTTTCAGACTAAGAACCGTTATCATTTATCAGTATCACTCCACTAGTTAAATACCCGAAAATAGCAATGGGGGGAGAAAAACTAATAGATTTTCCAGGGGGTGAACATTCTGCTAGCCATATGCTGCCATAAAAGCCCCCTCTGCACATATGCACCACAGTGATAGTCCAGGCGTGTCAAAACTTTGGTCTAGTACTCTACAGACTCTAACTTCCCCTTCAAACATCTATTCAACCTTGTGAAGAAGGAAACAATTGTTGAAGTGTGTGTTTTGTGATGGGAGCTTTTTCACCAGGGCACCAATGTCACATTCAAATATAGGATGGGTGGGGTGGGGGTTGGGGGGCAAGCTTAACCACTGTATTGCTGGATTGTTCAACATTTATTATAATTAGCCGTGTTTCCACTATAGGAGTGTTGGGAAATTTCTGGGAGGGGAAAACTGACCGGGAGATATGATGGCTTGGTCCACTTAGCCACTGTGTCTCTATATAAAATAAGCCCTTTCGGGACTTTGCTAACACGTCAGCATATTGCAACTGCTTTGGCAGTGAGTGATGTCACTGATCGGTGCCAAAAAGTGTCTACTGACATTAACAACATCAAAAGTTTGATTTTGTCGAAGTGCAGCATACGTGAATTAGGTTGGCGGACCAGGAGAGCAGCTGTGTGATGTAAAATGTGAAGTTCAACGACCAGGAGAAGTGCTGCTTTTTACAGTTCTGAGACAACAATAACCTATAAAGTATTTTGTTTTGGGAAACTTTCCACATTTTCAATTTGGGGAGTTTAGTAACAGCGATGTGAAGGCTGCGTGAACATTGCTCATTTTCTTTTCCTTCTACTCCGCTTCACCAGCAACTTTTAATGCCGGTTGTTGTGGCATTATCTGCAGATGTCATATACTGATTAGCGACCAGTTAGTGAATTAAAGTTCTGCTCTACCTTTCTGAGTACCCGTTGGGTTTGGTGGTCCTTTCAGCTGGCCCAGTGAAGTGGAAATGCACACATTTAATTTATGTGCGTGTGTGTGTGTGTGTCTATATATATATATATATATATATAATTTTTATTTATTTATTAATTTTTTCAAGAATCCAAAACAGGATCATCTTTCCAGTTCTATACCTATCAGACATCCTGGTTGATGTCTCATCCATATTTGACCTCTAAGCTCTTACCAAATGTCCTAAAGTACTTTGATTTGTTTCACCACTGAGCTACATGAACTATTGTAAAAACGGCACTCCACTAATTTGACTTAAAGATACAGTTAGGAGAGTAAAATGCACCCACAACACATTGTTCTCACTGGTTTCTGCCTTTCACAGAAACAGAAAGTTAAAGCTCATCATTAAAGAAACACTGCTCCGTCTCTGGGGAATAAATAACTGAAATAATACTGGAATCAAAAGCAAAAAGTCATTATTGGACACCAAAAATGATATGACTAAGCCCCAGAAGGCACATGACTAAATTAAGGATTTATGCTGGCCCATATATCATATTACTAACAGAGGTCTTCCTTTAAGACCTTCTTAAGTAATGGAACCATGAACCATGGTGCCATGCCAATCTTACTCCCCTGTTGCGTTCTCTTTTGTCACACTTAATCTCATGTAATCCACTTAGTGTCATAAGTGGAAAACATGACAGGAATACCACCAGTCTGTGCAACATGGCACCTTTAAAGAAGCCATGGTAGCTCTTAGCAGGAATCCTGACATTGTTGTCTCACAGAAAAAGCTTATCTTCATGGAAATTGGCTTGAGTGAGGTTTGGTGAAATGTGCTACACAGACATCCCCATCATGCATTTTGAGACAAATAACAGACCCATGACTTGATTCCCCGTAGTGTGTTAGGATGGATGGTGGTGGAGGTGAGTCTTTTTGTGAATACATGCCTTATATCAATAGAATTTCCATTTGTTTCCCTCTTTTCCAATTTTAGAGACAGTGAAGAGGTAACACAAAGGCTATAAATGTCAGCCCTACAATAAAAAGATGGGTTGATTTCATTCTAGGATGTGACGATAATTCTTCAAAGGGCTTGTGACAAATGCTCTCTCAGTAGTGGGGATCACGTGCCTCATTTCTCCTTTTATTTGAAATCTTCTAATTCATATTCAGCTGTGTGTAACATTGGACAACAGTTTCTGAAGTTGAAACAAAATCTGTGTCAGCAGATCAATATTCTCCTGCACCTTGTTGCACCATTTTCACATGAAATATTTTATGTCCTTTTTTGAAAGCGAAAATAGCAAATGAAATATTCATTGGAATTATTCTGTCAAGGTGAATAGATGGGAAATCTTCTTTAATAAATGTTAATGTTGAATTAAAGTGTTTGAGTCTCCGTTTTAGGTTCATTTATGGAGATTTGTTTGTCGCATTTACTATACAAAACTATTTTTCCACTGAATATGCAGACTAGGTGGAATTAAAATAACTGTCTATGTTCTTGAATGAAGCTGCATATTTTGCACACTTCCTTGAAATAATGTTCAGTATTACTGAGGTGGCTTTCTTATCTTTTGTTTGTTAGAAATCCTTGAACACAGTCATACTTATATATGAAGAAGTCCTTCTATTCTTTTATGTGCGCAGCAGAAGCTCAGAAGGTAGGGCGGGTCGACTAGCAATCGGAAGGTTGTAGGGTTGATCACAGCTCCCAGCAGAAAATGCTGCTGTTGTGTCCTTGGGCAAGACACTCAACCCGCCTAGCCTGCTGGTGGTGGTCAGAGGGACCAATGGCGCCAGAGTTTGGCAGCCTTGCTTCCGTCAGTGAGCTCCCCAGGGCAGCTGTGGCTACATTGTAGCTCATCACCACCAGCATGTGGGTGTGTGTGTGTGTGTGTGTGTGTGTGTGTGTGTGTGTGTGTGTGTGTGTGTGTGTGTGAGTGTGAATGGGTGGATGGCTGTATTGTGAAGCGCCTTGGGGGTCTGTAGAACTCTACAAAGGTGCTATGAAAATCCAGGTCATTTACCATATTCATGTGCTGAAACAGCTTTTTTCCTGCAAAGGTCACAGGGAAATGGAGCCTATCTGCAGCAGCCACCATGCAAGAGGAAGGTGGCACCTTGGACAGGTTGGCAGCCCATCACAGGAACATGTATAGAACAAAATGGCATGCACACAGTGACTCTATTGTCACCAATTAACCTGGAATGAAATGGGCCATTCCCATCTGTACAGGGTCGGCCCGGGCCGGGTAGCCCCAGTCGGCCCCAGCCTGGCCCGGTTGATTCCACACATCCTTGTCTTAAGCCCATGTGGGCTGATTCTACCCACCAATCAGAGGCTTGCTCTAATGGAAGGTGTGAATTTGCTGTCAGCAGTGGGTGTGTTGGCCCTGGTCGGCCTGAAGCAGACCCCCTCGAGAAGAGGGCTGAGAATGAGCCTTGGTTGGCCCGGAAAAATACCAGGCCACCCAGATATGTAAACAACCTACGCTACCCGGCCCGGGCCGACCCGGTACAGATGGGAATGGCCCAAAAGTGTTTCTGGTCTGTAGGAGGGAACTGGAGCTACCAGAGGAAGCCCATCACATGCAAGAGAAGAACATGCAAACTCCGCTCAGAAAGGACACAGCTGGGTGTTTAACCTGTGATCATCTTGCTGCAAGGCAACAGGGCTACCAACTGTTCCACTCTGGAGCCCCTGAAGTTCAGTAATCCAATACTTGCTCGTTTTACAGCAGCGTGCGGTGTGCATTTGTTCCTTTCGTTTTCTTTTGTCTCACCACTTTTCTCATCACCTTCAATCAACTGAACCTCCGAGGCTTCACGGTGGTGAAAGCTATCAAGGAAAGTGATATTTCATAAAGCAATCAAATCCAGTGTTTTAATACATTTTTAACAATTAATTAACTTATTTAATTCATCAATAACACTCTCAGTAATAGCAATTGTATGTTAGCAATTACCGGATCTAAGCTATATTTAATGGGGAAAAAAAAAGATTTATATAGCAAGCTAATGTTTAAGTGACTTATGAATGGCAATAGTAATGTAATAACAATATTTTAAGATTTTTAGAAATATAATTTTTGGTTAGAGAACTTTATTTAATATCTTTAGCAAACCATGTGTTGAAAAACATCAATAACGGTCATATTATTATTGCTAGTTATTAGTATTATTGAATGGTTAATTTAAATATTGTGAAGCGCAAACTAATACATTTTTTTAAATAAAAATTCACTCCTTTTTGATTGCTCATAACCCAAATTAAAGGTATGGAGTTCAGAGCCATGAAACTGTAACCCCCAAATTCCACTACCTCCGCTCCGCTCTGGTCCGCCCCCGCCCTCCGCAGCCGCTCGCTTCCGAACTCAATTTTTACTGGTACCCGCTCTACAACGGCTCCGCTCCGGTGCGGAGACCTGAGGTGGGCAAACAGGCATGCGCGGGATTTTCGAGATCTTGCGATACAGTCCGAGCAATAAACGCGGAAGTTAGATCCAAACACCCGTTGTGTGGGAGAAGCATCGAAATGAACTGTTTAATCTGCCCATCATTGTGTTGAGAGATCAGCAGTGTTTGGATCAACAAAGTGTGACTACTTTGATAGTGGAAACTGTATTTATGGCTTACTTTTGTGCATTTAAACTTCAGCCACCATTGATAGTTGTTAAAAGTTGTTAAACCTGTGCATATGAAACAAAAAACGCCTTTTGTTTATCGATGTATTGTGAAAAACGGAAGTTGTGCCCGCTCCTTTTCCTGTTGGACGATTGTGATTTCTGTCCATTTACTGCGGAGGTGTTCCGGCGTCCGGCGAAAATAGGATCGATTCTATTTTTGCCGGACGCCGGAACAGAGGGCGGCGCACGGCGCCGCACTGCCGGAGCACGGCCGCAGTAGTGGAATTGCTCTGATTGACTACAACGGGACCGATTTTGCTCCGGCGTTCGTGTCGGAGCGGAGCGCAGCGGAGCGGAGGTAGTGGAATTTGGGGGTAATACGTTCTCAATTAATGTGAGCTAATTTACATGTGAGTCCCTCCCTCCTTTCTCATGAGGGTCATTAGATCAGGGTTGAACATGTTGTTGTCACGTACAAAACTAGCGTGAAAACTAGCATGAAACTCGGGGGATTACAGGTGAAATCTGAATATCGCACAAAAGTTGATTCATGTCAGTAATTCCACTAATCTAAGATAGTAGATAGACTCGTTTCACGCAAAGCCAGATATTTCAAGCTTTTATTTGTTCTAATTGTGATGATTATGGCTTACTGCTGATGAAAAACCCACATTCAAAATGTCAGACAATTAGAGTTTTGTGGAAAGGTTCAATATTCTAGAGTCAAAGTGTCACTCTCTAATCAGCTGATGAAACCAAAACACCTACAAAGGTTCCTGAGCCTTTAGATGGTCTCTCAGTCTAATGTGAATTAGTAAAATAAATTGACGTTTGCACCATGTTCTAATTTTTAATGTTTCACCGGTAGAAGAGTTGAAACACTTTCCTTCTTTGTGAATTGTTTTCCACATTTAAAATAGCGGAGTTATTTCCTGTATGACCGGTGTCAGAGCTCGGTCCGAACTACCGGCAGTAAATCGGGCTCGTGTCCGGTGAAGAGTTGGACTCCACCAAGGCTGCCCTTTGTCACCGATTATCTTCATAACTTTTATGGACAGGTTTTCTAGGCACAGCCAAGGTGATGAGGGGATCCGTTTTGGTGACCTGAAGATCGAGATTGCAGATGACGTGATCCTGTCGGCTTCATCAGAACGTGATCTCCGGCTTTCGCTGGAGCGGTTGGCAGCCAAGTGTGAAGCAGCTTGGATAAGAATCAGCTCCTCTAAATCATAGGCCATGGTTCTGTGTCAAAAAAGGGTAGAATGCCATCTCCAGGTCAGAGATGAGGTCCTACCCAAAGTGGAGGAGTTTAAGTATCTTGGGGTCTCGTTCACAAAGGTGGAGCGCAAGATCGATTGGCGCTGCGTCTGCAGTGGTGTGGAACTAGTACTGATCTGTCATGGTGAAAAGAGAGCTGAGTTGGCAAAGCTCTTGATTTACCAGTTGATCTATGTTCCTACCCTCACCTATGTTCACGAGCTTAGGGTAGCGAACGAAAAAATGAGATCACGGATACAAGCAGCCAAAATTAGGGGTGGCTGGGCTTTCCCTTAGAGATAGGGTGAGAAGCTGGTCATCTGGGAGGGGCTCAGAATAGATTTGCTGCTCCTACACATGAAGAGGAGCTCAGACATCTGATTAAGATGCCTTCTGGATGCCTCCCCTGGGGAGGTTTTCTGGGCACGTCCAACTGGGAGGAGACCTAAAGGAAGACCCGGGACATGCTGGAGGGATCACGTCTCTCAGAAGGCCAGGGAGCACCTGGGGACGCCTTCCCCTGGAGCAGCGAGCCAAGGTAGCCGGGGAGAGGGGAGTCTGGTTCTCTCTGCTTAGGCTTCTGCCTACGACGAACAGGGATGAATGGATGGAGTTATTTTACCTCTTTTATAAATTATTTGCCTTTTCTGTCCAGAACATGAACAATAACCCCTCATTCACATCAGACACGGAAGCACGCGAGGCTTAAGTCAAACCAAAACCAAACCAAAACAGAACAGAACAGAAGAGGCAGGGCGGTAAATGTAACTAAATAAAGACCTTTTTCAAAATTAAACACGCAATTGATAAATGTGATCATTTTTGTCTATCTGAATGGACTAGAGAGATGAAAATGAACAAAGACAAACACACACACACGCTCTTGTGAAGAAACATAGCATTACCATAATTTTAGTTGCATTTTGTACAGCAAAAGGTGGATTTATAAAATGTGAATATGAACAAATATGTTTAATTCAAAGGCCTTGTACACTACCACAAACACTAGTTTATATACTTGACTATTTAGAAAGGAACTGGTCTACAAAACAGCAGCAGGTTCGGCGCAGTTTCTGATATCAACTAGCAGGGCAAACTGGTTACACACACGTGCGCACGCACACGCACACACACACACACACACGCACACGCACAAGCACGCACACACCAAGGGCACGGGAAGTGGGGTGGGGCTTGTAAAACAGTAGGCGTGAGTAGAAGCGCTCGTCGAAAATTGCCACCTAATATGAACAGAGGAGGTGCGAACAGTGCGCAAATTTCTTAGGCGAACTACTTTGCAGCTGATGTGAACCAGGCGTTAGGTTTTCTAATGAGTTAGGGCCATTAAATACTGCTACGCAGCACTCAGATTATGTCATTTTAGGTGCCTGGTGGTGCCTAATAAGAAAGGCAAGAAAACAGATAGTGAGTGAAATCAGGATACACTCAAAGACCACAAACAACTCTATTAAAGTAAAAGCTCTGAAACTGCACACTACCCTTCCCTCACACCAGCCGATACAAAAGTGCACACAGTTGGAATACCAGCATTTCAACAAACATGTTCTCATTTTGTCTCATGCTCTGATTTTCCAAGAAGAGGTGAGTAATTACATGCTGTGGCCCTCAGACTCTGGAACTCTCTCCCCCAGAGCCTGGGATCAGTGGACTCAGTGGACTCCTTTAAAAAGCAGTGGAAAACTCCCCTATTCAAGCTGGCTTTGGTGTGACCTTCATCACCCTCTCCGTGTTCTGCTCTCCCCTCCTATTCCACCTTCCTCAGGATCCACTGATTTCCCTCTTTCCTACTCTCTCTTTCTTTAACTTTTAAAATCCGAATCGTCTACGTTTTGCTCATTTTAAATATATTTTTAATCATTTTCTCAATTCTTTTTTATGTTTTACATTTTTTGTTTTTGTGAAGCACCTCATGATTTTTATCTTTAGAGGCGCTATAGAAAAGATCTTTTCTTCTTCTTCTTCTACATTCTTAGCCAGCTTTATAAGATTGAATGAAAAACAAATTGAGAAAACACTTTTGAATCACTGTTTTTGTTTGTTTGTGCTATGTGCAAAATGTCTGTTCTATAGGAAACATAACAGAAAACGAAAAGAAAATTGTTGGCCTGGGTGTGCTGTGAGAGAATTAGCTACAAGCGTTGCCTTCAGAAATGTATTTATTTTTGTGTGAGAGGAAAAAATAATTACACAAAGGCTCCCAGGAGGACCGGTATAAGGAATGAAGTATCTTTATTTGTTTCTCTACGGCTAAACCTCCCTAAGACATAGTTTCTGAAAGGTTCATAACTTTAAATGAAAGGGATGATTTTCATTGGCCTAAAGGGTCAAATGCATCTTTCCGAACATCCACACACTTCCCTGGTAAATGTCCAGTAAAACGCTTAATGTGGGGCCTTCAGAACATTGACTACAGCAGTTTGTCTCATATCACTGGGCCCTGAAGGCCAATTCAGTTTCGGTAACACTCTACTTCATATTGATCGCGCATAATTATACGCAATATTTCCCTTGAATCTGCTCACATTCATTCTAAGGTCACTGTTGCACACTCAAGTAAAACATTATAAAGAGTTTAATCATATTCAAAACAATGTAACGTATAGGTTTCTTGGGAAAACAACTTTAAAACCTTAAGGGAAAATAAAACAACCCTGTGGCTTTTGACTTGTGGCACTGGGCATTTCCCTTCTTAGTTTTAACATCATTGACGAGATGTTTTCAATATGAAGCAGATGAACTTGACATCTGATTTTTATGACGCCAAAGTCTTTTAAGAGAATAACTCAAAGGTAGATTCAAGGTCAGAGAATCCTCATCCTGACATTAGAATGGTGATGGAGCGTAACGTCCTTTAGATGTCCAAAAATCACTGGCGCAAATATATTTTCATTGCAGTTGTAATAAAAGGGAACCTTGGGAACTTTAAAAGATTGGATATTCATCCTATTCATGTTGCTGTGGGCAGCACTAATTTAATGATGAGTTTCCAGGGCCAGTGGAAGAGGGAAATATATTGAAATGTGGCAGTTATGCATCTATAATTCAGGATGTTGACAAGATAGCTTGTGGATCACGGGTTAAATAAAAGACATGTAGACATGTGGCTAGGACTGTTGCTTTACATAAAATTTAGGGTGCACTTTAGCATTCCTTTGGGACGGCATGTTCTTACGCTTTTGGGCTCTTCTGTCTTTTCAAAAGGGTGAGGATGAATGAAACATATTCAGTTCACATTACACCTACTAAAGACGTGGGACTCTGAAAAAAACACTTCCTAATGATTATTTCTGATTATAATGGGTCACTGAGTTTTTCATGCAGGCTGAACATGAAAATAGTCTCCTACACCTATATCGTGTTAGAAAATAAACTGTGAAACTCGAGGATTTTAAAAGTCTGAGAGATCTTCGTCACACTGTCACTTAACATTCATGGACTCACTGATCTTGACTCGCGACGGGATAGGTTGTTGTTGTTGTTTTAATATTCAGGAAACAGCAGACACTGGTAGGAGCTAATCATCAGTGATAGCAACACCACCACATGGTAACACTCCTCAAGGTTTGTGTAATTTGTGGGGATAAAACATCCACATTGCAAGTTAGTGGTACTGTCGCGTGGCTGTTATCCAGTCCGAGGCGAGATGTCCAAATATCAGGAAATAAGGGCTCCAGATCCAGTCGTCTGCTGCCACTCTCAGCAGCAGACTTGTCTGTGCTGATCCAAATGTTTCTGGGCTTTGTTGCCCTGAGTACAGCTTGCAGGACATTCATTCCTACCAGATAACGCTGTAAATTCATTGATTAAATGAGAGAACCACACCTTTAACAGATGTAATCTTAGAAAATGCCACCTTTTCAAGGCCTATTTGGCATTTGGTTCTACGGGTCTAGTTTAGGTGGAAAAAACATGCTTTAAGTATTGATTTAAAATTTTTGCTATGTTTTTCTCATCCTACTGGACTATTTACTAAAGATTTCATAGATAGAGCTGAAATCATACCTGTAGCTATTTACATAATTATAATGTTTAAAACGGGTTTGCTAATTTGAACCAACAGAACTGCCAAATGCACCATGCAGCTCTTTTTTGACCAATAACTGTTTAATATTTTCTTCACCTGCCTTCCTTGTAAGCCAACATTTAGATGTTCTCTTACACTCCAGCACACAACTCTGTTTATTCCTGAATGTTCAAACGTGTGTTGATGGTGGATAGATAATACTGGGGTATATGTGAGGTAGAATGTTGCACTAAAATATGCTTTTCAGAGATTCGACAGTAAAGAGAAGCATTTCTCTCTGTTCTTGTTGCTATCATTAGCCTCTGTTAACCTGCTTTTAACATTTCACCTCATATAACACTTCTTTAGAAAAAAAAACATCTCTAATTGCAAAGTTCATCTGTGGAGTTCAGTTTAAAAGGTCAGGAATATAAAAGACACCGTTTTAAGTAGGAGAGAACACATGGACATGTGTTAGTCCACACATAGCACAGGAGAGACTCCAAATGGATGTATAGATCCTCGCGTGACAACAATTATACATGAGTTTAATTTTGGACCAATAGACTTGTTTCCCCCGGCAGTGATAGGTACTTTATTTTAACTTTTATGGATCCATTACATGAATTTAAGCTAATCATAACCTCAGCTTAATAATAATTGGGTTTGTGTTGCTTGTCAGTTTGATGTAATGGACACTGTGTGATTAAGGGAGTTGGCAAGGTGAACTTTGCTCTTCGGAGAGGTGAGGAGAGAACAGTGATGAAGAAAAAAAGATTAATTGTATGTTGCCAAACGGAACAGGAGCAAACCCAGCAGGTATGATAAAAGGCACCTTTTTATACCATTGATCATGTTCCAACTCCAAGTTAATGGCTCCCTGACATCAGAAAGATGACTGCAGTGACATCGATCGGGATGTTAATTACCCTAATATACCAGAAGACCGCGATGGAGGCAGCTATGATGACTGAGTCTGTGGGGGCACAAATATTGAAGATGACATGATGACACAATTTGACAAATTTATAAGCATCCTTGAATATTTTAGAACCTAACTCATAAATATGCATTCGGAAAGTTAATAATTCTTAATGTGAAACTCATTTTTTATTACTTTAGAGTAAGGAAATCACTCCAAAATGCTCAAATGAAGTTTGGACATGTGCAGAAAAAACTGGTTTACATAGCATTATGAAAAAAAAAGGATGAACAATGAAAATTTAGCATAACTTAGCATTTAAAAAAGAATATTAACACATTAGAAATAGCACTAAAGCCAGTGCACTTTTAATAAGGGTTTTGTTTATTTTCCCTTGAGGATAGTTGCATGTTTAGGTAAATTTTAACTGAAGAAATGCACACGAATCTCCTGCATCAACTTAAAAACTGCTTATTTAAAAAAAAAAACATGTCAATGGCCTATGCTCTTAGCAATAGGAATCCAGACAGACAGTAGTCAAAGCTAAATTATTTTGCTCCGCATGCTGGTCTAATCGCACTCCATTGGAGCTTCAGCAGCTCTGAACAGTCTTGTGTCTTGCCAATCACAGCGCCCTATTGGTTTGGTGGGCGGAATGATGCGACTGAGCAAAAACACAAAGATGGCAACTACTCGTTTCAAAAGACATGGCATCAACTTTGAACCATCAATGCATCATGGCCAGACTAAATATTCACACATGTAGAATGGCTTGCCAGGCTACTATGCTACTGCTAGCTATTAGCTATTAGTTCTCAGCACTAGATGTAAAACTAGAGGAGACGGGGCTTTTGCAGGTGCAGCACCTCATCTGTGGAACTCTTTACCACAACATATTAAGGAGTCTCCATCAACTGACCTGTTTAAATCTAGGTTGAAGGCATATATTTATTCCTTTGTTTTTAGTGATTTTAATTTAGTATTGTAATTCTGAATGTTAAATTGCTACAGTTAGATAACATTCCTGTCACGTAATATTTTTCTGTTTTGACTCACAACTTTCCATGTCTGCTGTGCCTCTGTTCCCATCATTAATCAAGTGTTTTACTGGCATGCGTGTGTTTGCAAATAATACAGCCAAAAAATAAATAAATAAATAAAACTTCCCAAAAACCTGAGCCGCATGTTGTCAAAAGAAGATTCCCCAATGACCTCGTAGTGAGCTGTGGGTTGGGCTTTAATAATCGAAAACTTTCTGAGCCAAAAGAAATGAGCTTGCAGGTCGAATATGATCTGGGAACTGCCTGCTCAGGATCACTGATTTAGAATAACTCCACAACATAACCCCAAAGGGTCTTGTTCAGTCTAGCATTACAACCATGGTCCAATATGAAAAAGGTAAAATAAAATATTGTCCACCTTTACTTTACGGATGACACTTGTTTTTTCATTTGAACTTGAAAAAAAATTACAGATTTTGCTTTCATGAGAACCAAAAACATCTCACTTTAGGTAGATCTGGTTTGAAACAAGCTCTGTTTATAAGTTTACAATACCGCCATTTCATGGTGAATATCCCAATAGCTGCTAATTAAATATTAATCAAATGTAACAAGTGAGTCAGAAAAGTAAAAACCTACATATTTTAAAGGGGAACCAAGTAGATTTGGCTTGCTTTTAGCACCCCCTGGTGTCCATTTGTAGAACTGGACCAAAAACGTATCTCCTCGCTGCGTGTTTATATTTTAACACCTTAATCCAATAGGTGAAATGTCTCCCCAGCCTTCATTAGTGTCTACAGTAGTGATTAATCAATAAATGAACAGCTGAGCTATTTTAATTATCCAAAACACGCAGGAAACATGCTGGAAGCAGACTGCAGCACCACATATGTCAGGTCCATTTTTTCTCCCAACAGAGCAGCCCACCAGTCTGAAGTGTCAAGTGGAATATCCTGGCCACAGGGGGCGATAGGGGCTGGGTGGCCTTCCATTAATCCTGTAAAACGTCTTTTTAGCACATACTGGCTCAAGAAAATGATTTAAAAATATGAAAAATTAGCAAGTATCCCTTTAATATGAACCTAGTCAGAGACATCATATCAAATTACCTTCTACCTCAAATAGTCCAGAAGAAAAAAATGATGGCACAATTTAATAATGGCTGATGTGTGACGCTGATCCCTCTCTTCCTCTATTAGGCCTATTTTATGTTGTTTGTCCAAATAAATAAGAGCTAATTTACCTTTTTGTCATCCAGCTTAAGCAAATAGGACCTTTTGGTTTTCCGTTAATCGGGTTAAAAGATGAAGCTTGGATGTTTTGATGTGGACAATTACTGGGAAGAAAACAATGGAACATTTAGCCTTAAAATAATAGAACACATAAAAGTCCTTTGGCTAAATAAAGGACTGATTCAGAGAGTAGCATCAGTCTCATCAGTAAACAGCCTGGGGAGACCAAAAGGGCGCACAAATCACTCACTCTCCCAGCTGATGTCAAAAGGACCGAGTGCTGCTTTAAGTGACAGTATGTCAGCAAGGGTCAACACAAAGAATGTCAAAGGCTTATTTTAATTAATGCTGAAAAATGCAGGCTTCTCAAAACATGGACATATTTATCCTAATACCAAGCTCGGTGATGGACGCTGAACCGCTCATGGAAATGAGAACATTAGAAAGCCTAAACATTCCCAGAGTAGGACAAAAACACAATTCAGTTTAAAAGAAAAACCTGCAAACGTTAAGATTTTAGGATGAGAGTGTCTTGTTGTGGTGGTACACTTTAGTTCAGGTGAGTGCTCCATCTGTGTTTTTCTATCGGTGGGTCTATTCAGATACCCAATCTTGTCAGACCATTCAGTGTTTGCAGCTCTGGGAGTCACAGGAATTCAGTTTAAGACTGATACAGGAGCTCATTTGATATGCTTACTGCACATTCATTCATGGATAAGATGTTCCTGGTTGGGTCAGACCATTGACTTACATAATAATAAATATGTAGAATCTCCGCCTGCTTCCATTGTTAAAACGTAAAGCTAAAACCTCCCACTTCCAAGCAATGCCACGCTGGTGTTTTGGAATCAGAGTTGGTGCCATATGCAATTTTCGTGTTTTTATATACATCAAATAACTACTAAATGTATTATTTGTTTAAAGGGGACAACATCTACATAAATTAATAGTGGAAAACACCAGAAAATATCTGACGTGTTTTATTTTTAAGTCGGGATGATGCATCATATGTCTAGAGTTCAGGGAATGGGATTTGATGCCAACCACTAAGCTCCTTTCAGCTGCAACCTCTGTTTTATATTCTTGAGTCTAGTTCTCATAATTGTCAATGGGTTAGACTTGCAAACATTAGATAAGGAACAATTTACTATAAGACAGTGAGGAGGACTTAGATATTTTGAAACAGTTTTGTTCACATCATATTTGTGACTTTATTTCATTTGGACCAGCCTAAATACATTTAGGCAATACCAGCATTAGGTTGTTTAAACTGTGGAGCTGACTTAATGCTTGGAATATGGGTGCAACATAACCTGTCCTCACAAATATCTTGAAAGGTACATGCTAGCCACTGAGTTTAAGAGCTGACTGCACATCCATCCATCCATCCATCCATCCATCCATCCATCCATCCATCCATCCATCCATCCATCCATCCATCATCTGCATCATTTAATCTCAGTTAGGTTCACAGGGAAGTTGATGCCTGTCTCCAGCAGTCATTGAGCCGGGGGGCACCCAGGATAAGTCGCCAGTCCATCACATCATCACATTTAACAAACAACCAATCACACACTCACACTAAGGGGCAATTCAGAGACTCCAACTAACCTAACATGTATCCCTTTGGTCTGAGGGAGGAAGCCAGGATACCTGGAGAAAACCCACGCATGTATGGGAAAAAAAACATGAAGCGCCACACAGAAAGGTTGCACAGGTGGGATTCAAACAAACAAACAACCTTCTGGCTTGAAATCAATAGCACTACCAACAGGACTACCAAGCAGCCCCTGACTATTGTTTCCAAAATCTAATGTGTTCCTGATATGTAGAGTTCTAAGAGTTGTGTACAGTATGCATGGAATGGTGTTATAGTGATGTTTTAGGATCACATTTAAAAACTAATTATATGTATGTTTCTACATTTGGCAGATGCTTTGATCTCAACTGTTGTTTTGTCATTTTTCATAATGCAGGGTCATTTTCTTTATTTGTGAGCAAAATGAAATGCTTGAAACTAGCCTTGAGATGGTTACTTTGTCACAGTTGTGAAACAACTGCACGTTTATTTCACTTCCAAATAAAAAGTCACAATTTGATGACCACCTACACAAATATAGCACCTAACATTAAATTGTTGACCCAGTAAGTTGAAATGGTATATATGTGTGTAACCTGGAGTGCAATTCCATTCACTGACCTCCACCAACTTGTTGGCATGTTCACGAAACACCTGGGCATACTCCTTGACCTCCTTCTCATTCCCACTCTTTGCTGCTTCAATGAGAACCAAGAGGGGGACGTTGGTCTCCAGGAAAGAGTCGGAGATGTGGTCCATCACTGCCTTCCTCAACTACAACACAAAGGGAGAGACACAGAAAATAGTTACACTATTATTGCTCCAAGATGACTTTACGGTATTTAACAAAGCAATCAGTACATATTACTTAGCTCTATAATGAATAAGATATTGCAATGTGATGGGCTGAATAGGCAGAGCTGAGATGTAAAATGTCTGTAAAGTGTTTTTATTTTTTTATTTTTTCATTGGGGAAGACACTCAATGGATCGTTTTGTAGTGTGCTGTCCAGGGACTGGTTGTTTTATTAGAAGATAAATGGTTCTTCATGTCATTTTCAGTTTGTCTCTCAGTCAGAGATGTCAGTTACCATGCAGAACCTACTTTGTCCCATCAAAAGATAACAGCTCTCAGATAGAATGATTTCTACCAATTTAAAGGTCCTATACCATGAAAAATCTACGTTTGGAGCGTTTAACCATGTTGTATTGTTATTTCTTCATGAAAAATCCCCACAAAGCTTTTGGCTTCATGTGTGTTTTCCCGTCTCAGCTGCAAATCCTGCCCAGCTATTGCAGAATCCTGGATGGGGTTATTGCTACGTAATGAGGCTCCGCTCTGCCCATCTAAGGAGTCTTGAAGCTGAATCCCTCTTCCTTTGCACTGTAAACAGCAGCACCCAGTCTCAGTGTAGCAAACAGGAAGTTTACTCTCCACAGCTGTGAAGAAGTGGTTTCTTTCCCATCTAGTCTGCACATTTTTTAACCCTCCCACTGTCCTAACGGGTGTGACCTCGCAAGGAAAGTTGACCATTGAGCAGGGTTGATGGTTTATCCCTAGAGTCCATGTGGCAGGGGTGAGGAGTGAGCACCACCTCACCCCTGCCACATGGACTCAAGGGATAAACCATCAATCCTGCTCAATGGTCAATTTTCCTCACGGGGTCACCCATAAAGACAGTGGGAGGGTTATGCAATGCCTAACCCCCCAAAAAAAGATTTTTGTCTGTGAGAGATCCTTGTGCAAGCTTCCCGAAGAATCTGCAGAAATGGTTGGATTTAATCTTTTGTTCTCCAAAACCAAGCCAGAATGTGACCATGAAATCACACACTGCTTGTTAAACCACCACCAGTACCAGAGTTGTTTCAGATGGAATACTTCTTCAAACCGGCACCATTCCAACATTAAAACCACTCTGCAATCACTGAGTGGGACTTGTTGAAGTTAATCTGCAGCAAGCATGAGTCTGGGGTCAGCAGAGCTCCATGTCTGCTCCTGTGTGTCACAAACGGTGTTGTACCATATTCTGCAACCATCAGCTTATGTCGCTCCAGGGGGGAACCTTTTCCCAAGAACAAGGATGGTGCCTTTAACAAGCAATCAGAGTATCCCATCAACACAATATACTGGTAACAAATTAAATAAAATAATTGTTACAAATGCAAGCTGTAGTCAAAGCAATGTCTTTGTAAACATCTTAATTCATTTCCACGTGGTTGCATTAGCACCACCAGCTGTATAACTGTATTAACCATTCGCACTGCGTCTTTTCATTTTAGACTATATTAAAGCAGAGTGAGATACTTTAGGTACTACAGTGATCTGTAGCTGCCTATATTCAGAACCAACATGAACACAACACCAACACAACATGCTCAATCTATGCATCCTGTTTTAGATCTACCCATGTGTCAATAGTTTTATTACTGTCCCAATAATGTATTAGTAAAAATTATGAATGCTGTTTAGATTAGAATAATTAAAGTAACACAATATTATTCCAAAAGCGTTGAATTTACTTGTATTTGACAGAAATAATGTGAACCCTCTAAAGCAGGGATTCCCAAAGTGTGGTGTGGTGTGGTGATGGTGCCAGGAAGATCTGAAGTTCAGAGTGCGTCTGTCAGAGGTCAGACGCGTTCCAGCGGAACCACGACTCACGGGTGCACATGTGAGCACATCTGGGCTGGGCAGAAGTAATTTTACAACACTGGTTTAAATAGCGCCAATAACGAGACGCCGTGACTTAAACGCTGCAAGTTGTGAAGCGCGTTCCATCCACGAGCCGCATCACCAAGCGGAAAGTGAATGTGTAAAGCATAAACCAAGCTTCATGGAGCTGTGCCGTGCGCGCACACACACTCTGATTCAATAAGCGTGCATGGTGCGCAAACTCCGGCATGCCGTCAGACTGAAGGCAGAAATGAGCGCTGCCTCCTTTGTGATAAAAACTTTTAAGAGGTTTTATAACATTTTTCATTCAAGGTCAAATTAAGATATTAGCTTCTATTTTGGGATGACGCATTAATGTCGGGTCCGCTCCAGCCAGTGACTCCTCATGAACCTGACCACAACTCCTGTTACTGCAGCATTTGTTATTACAGTCAGCGTGGCAGCGGATCGCAGATTCAGCCACACCATAAAACAGCAATAAGTCGGTCTGAGGCAAAAGTGAACCTCATGGCTTTTCCCTTTTCCCCTATAGACATTTGATTATGCACAAGTAGGTGACCAGCTCAGGTTTACGCGGAGCAGAAGGAAGGAGAGCGCTCTGGCCGCACAGGTTGAACGTTCCTACTTTAAGAAAACCGTTAAATTGCAGTGTTTATGTGCTACCTGGGCACTCTAAATATTTATTTAAAATTAAATCAAAGGAACTTGTAATGGTATCGAATGTTTATTAATTACTATTTAAAAAATGAAAGTGATGGGGAAAAAGGTCGATCATATTTTTTTAACCCTGTCTGTTTAGCTTGATGTCTGATATATATATATATATATATATATATAGCCATGCCCTGATGTGGGGGCTGGGGGGTGCGTCGACATGGTCGGGGCATAGAAGGGGGTGCGCGGCTAAATAAGTTTGGGAACCACTGCTCTAAAGAATAGGGTCAGGGTTTTGGCACACTAAATGTGTGGCTTGGTTTCTTTAGGGCGCTAATGAACACTGACATGCTTTTGATCAGAGAAGTCAGAAGCTAAGGGTCTGATGGCGGTTTTATTCCACATGCAGAATAAAGGATATAATCTCTACCAGTGACTCATTAGTCTCAGTTTTTTCTCACCTCTAGTGCAATATTCAATACAAGGCTGGATGGTCTAAATGTCCAACACTGTGACCGGTTTGAATCATTTGATGTTAATGGTGTTGCCAAGGTACACACTTTAATCAATCGCAAATGCTTAAGATGCATGACAAAAGTGAACCGAGCCTTGGGATATTTATGGATACCCAACAGTGAAACATTCTTATGACGGGTTTGAGTGGAGGGATGATGCAGACAAGTGATTTCCCCAGTTGTAGTCTCTCCTGCACCATCAGCATTCTAATGCCCACACACCACTCCCACAGAAATCCATCTTCGATATTTCAGATCTCACCTCCCTCCATGCTCCACTCCCACTGCCTCTCCTCTAACACTCCCTCTGTATTTCACTAACACTTAAAGGAAATAGAAGTGGAATTCCAATACACAGCCCAGGCTCTGCTCATTACAAGTTAGTGGAGAAGCTATTTGTCTCCATAGTCAAGCGGTGCCACCACGGCTCAAGCTCTCAGAGCTATGTGTTTTTGCTTTACATACCAATATTTTTTGTGATACAGTCACACGTTTTGTGTTTCAGCGCTGGCATCATGATATGAATTAAATTCATAGTCATGCATTTTTAATTTTTGGCTTAACGCTGTAGCATGTAGGCAGAAAAGACATTTTACAAATGCAAAGTAGGACTTGGCCAGTACCAGGGTTATGATGAAGACATAGTTTAAGCTAAATTTAAAAAAGGGGGTAGGAGACATAATTAGGCATTTGGATGCACCAAATATACATTTACAGGGGAAGGAGTTTCACAATTTATAAAAAGGGATAACTGAAATTACAGATGTAGTACTCGATTTTGAATAACCTGATTATTTCGTCACTGACTCATCATTTAGGAATATTTTGTGATGTCTGTTTATAATGTCTTTGTTTTGCCTTCAGTCCAGTGTTGCCTCTTTAAAAACACAGACAACCTGTGCATTCACAAAAACAGCTAAAACCCCACAGAGCACCAATTTGAATTGAATGCATGTGAGAATCTGTTCGTTCTCAGGGCCTAGCGCCTAGCAACAGCACGTAACCCCCACAGTATCTCTCTGGCTGCAGCAGATTCTTGTAGTCTGGCTTCAAAGTCTTTTGACCTGCCAATCTGTTTCCAGGGAGTTAAATACTGCTGATCTTTTCAAAACCAACAAGGTGTTAGTGAGACACACTCACAATGTCCGCTGGCATTGGTGTCATGATGCACTGACAGTAGCAGTATTTGACACCTGAAGCAAAGATTGCATCCTTAGGGTGATGAAAGAAGACGTTGCAACATTCCTTCTTTTCTTCTTGGTTTAGATTTGCAAAACTGTTATAGCTAGGCACAATTTTAATTATAAGTGGCAGAACTAATATTAAAAATTAAGGATTCTGTTGCAGCATGTCAGTTAGCAAAATAATGGGAAAAAAAATCTGTAGTTTCATAGCTGATGCAGCAAAAGTTGTAGAATGACTGGCTATTTGAGTATTTGACATATCAGCTATATCCCCGATCAATAGCAATAAATACGAGCATTTAAATTTCACTGGTGAGCAACAAGCTTATCAACACAAAGCAAAATATATAAATATTGTCTTTTTTTGTAATTTTTTTAGATTTTGAAAATAGAACACAATCAAAATCAAACATACTCATATGAAAAAAAAAAAGATCTGAATGTTACGTTTTGTTACTTAAATAGTTTACCTTAATTACCTAGGCAAGATTGTTCTTTTCAACATTCACCATAATTAGCTTAAAGTAACACGAAATCATTTTTTAAAACTTTAACTAGAGTTTTAACATTGATCTCAGTGATTGTTGAGGTAGAAATTTAACCTGTTTCATATTGAATACCGCTCTGCAGCCCTCTACTGACCATGTACAGTATTTAACAGTTTTGTGAAGCAGGAAGGTGCTCTATTGGGGAGCTATTTACCTGCTTTAAAGAAGCTAACTGCCATTACTGCTAGCAGTTAGCTTTTTCAGTTTGTCGATTGTCAATTAAAAGTACAAGAATTATTTTTGGTTGGCATCATGGCAGAGCCTTTACAGGTGAAGCAAAGAGCTTAAACCAGAGTGAATATCGGCACAGCCTACACTAGTTTGAGGAAACTAAAAGAGGCTACAAAGTCACGGATTGATGGTGACCTGGCTTTGTTGCACTGGACTTGTAAGTAATATTTTTGGTACAACAGTGTGGACCATTTAACTTTGTGGCTTATTTTTACATTGGTTGGCTCATGTCAGTGTTAGCTCGTTGTTAACACTAGCAACAGTCGGGTGCAGCAGGGTCATTCACTAAAATTGTAATTCCACTTTCAACCAGTAGGGATGGAGAAGCATGAGATTGCTCAGTGTTACTTTTAGTCTATAAAAAAAGTGACTGTCTTCCAAGGATTCTAAAAATTATAAATTGGTGTCACATGTTGTGCATTTCTAGGATATGGCAACTTGACTTGTTTACAGCAGAGGCCTACCAACAGGAAAAATATCACCACAGTAGATTTCTGACTGTTTACAGTCACACTTCAGGTTCTGTTGTTTCATTTGAGATTTAAAATACTTTGTGGTGGGTCCTTTAGGGTCAGCGCGGCAAAGTCTGTTATTAAAATGTCAAGTGCAATCACAATATTAGAGGCTGGAGTCATGGTGGTGAGGAAACAGCTTGTTCAAATCAAAATTAAGTAATAGCTCTCATATAAGATATTTATCAAGGGCATGGGACAATAAGTGAGAGGAACGAGGAAGAATAAAAGGAGGGAGGAAGGCCCGAGTGATCATCAGTAGGACAAACGCATCAGATACCTTGTGTCAGAGCATCCATTTAAAGAGAACATAAAACAGCAGCAAGGGAAATCCTGTCTGGAAGATGAAAGCAGTGCATCAACCCGGCTATATAAATCCAACATGTTCCTAAAGAGTTACAGCTGACAAGATCTGTGGCAGCTGTTTCTCCTTAACAGAAAAGCCTCCACAATTAAAAACAGCTGTACTAATCAACAAACTAATGGCAAGAATTGAATTGATTTCAACATCCCAAAGCAGAAAGAGGGGGTGTGAAAGAGAGACAAAAGAAACATACGAGACTGAATATGTGAGGCAGTTGTGCTATAGGGAATCCAGATATCAGCCATCAGTCAGAATATGGCCCAAAGAGATCGCTTGACAGGCACATCCATTACAGACAAGATGACAGGGGGTACAACACATGGCTCATTTCAAGCTGCGTTGTTAGACTGGAGATGAGATGAATACTAATTATAAATAGTAAGATATTTAAATATGATTATGCTACAGTCCAGATGTACTCTAACTTTTATGATATATATTTTCTTTCAGTTTCATTCCCATCACCTTCCATTACTAAACTACCAGGTTTAGCAGTCAGCTGTTACCTGGTGTGGTTTTGTCCTAACATTTGGAATACTGATCGAAAAAGTCTGCAAGCTGTTTTTTCTCTCCTGCATCGTCTTTAGAATTAGATGAAAATGTTTTCCCTGTACCGTGCATTTTTTAGGACACAACTCTCAGGGTTTCCCCCAGAGAACTTGCTAAGCCCAGCGGACTGTGAGAGAGGGAGGTGGGGGTGTGTGGATCGCTCCGCTACTGTGTCTAGTCAGTGAGAGGAGGGGCAGGCGGATTGTTTCGCTACTGGGCGTCGTCCGTGATAGTGGAGGAGTGGCGCACGTTTTGTTTCGCTACTATACGTCACCCGTTACTGCGGGGAAGGGGCGCACGGTTCATTTTGCTATTGTGTATCGTCTGTGACTGCGGCTGGGGTGGGGGGAGTGCTTTGTCTGGCGGTTTATCAAATTGTTTTTTCATTACAAATGTGAGCTTGCCCCTGATCATGTAAATCAGAGAGTACAAGGGTCCCTCACTACAATGCAGCTCACCTTTCACGCCCTAGCAGTTCTGCAGGTATTTGTGTGCAAATTGCATGTTTTTTTTATTTATTTTGTTCTGCGGCCAAAGTTAGAAAGGTTTGAACTTTGAGTGTTTAACCCTCCCACTGACCTCATAGGTCCACCAGGAAAGTTGACCATTGAGCATGACATTCACCTATTCACACCCTAGTGGCAGGGGTGAGGAGTGAGCACCACCTCACCCCTGCCACGTCGAACTCAAAGGATAAACCATGAGCCCTGCTCAATGGTCAACTTTCCTGGCGGGGTCACCCATGAGGACAGTGGGAGGGTTAAACAAGAGAGAAAAGTGTGAAAAGGGACAGTGGTAGCTCAGGAGGTAGAGCTGGTTGTCCAATAATCAGAAGGTTGCAGGTTCAATCCAACCAGAGAATGCTGTTGTGTCCTTGGGTAACACACACAACCAGCCGTGGCTGCTGGTGGTGAACGGAGGGACCGGTGTTCATCATAACCAGAGTGTGGAGGTATGCGTGCCTTGGAGGGTCGTAAACCCCTAAAGCCTGGTTTATGCTTCTCCGTCAGCTCCGCAAGGGACAGGCACGCACGGATTGACGGAAGCGTTTTGCTTTCATACTTCTCCGTCTCCTGGAGAGTGTTGCAAAGCAATTCCCTGGCAGGACAACAGAGGGCGTAGCGCTGTTCTGTGGTATCCTGTCATGTATCGGTCCAAGATAGTGTGTTTATATTGTGTTTTTTGTGTATATAAGAGACTTTTAACACGGACATATTTGTTTCTCCCACCGCTTCATGCGCTCCCCACCTCTAAACCCACGTTTCCTGTCATTTCCGTCCACAAATAAAACGCTTGCTGCGCATCTTTTCACTCCTCCAGTCAAGGGAGAATTAAACGTTCATATTTTTAGTTTTTTTCGCGAGGTTTTCTTCAAGCTTCTCCGTGTCTGCCGCTAGTTATCCTTGGCTCTCTTTGCAATGGCGGCACTGTAAACAACAGCGGCATCCTGACCAATCACAAGCTTGCGTAATCCGTCTCGTTCGACGGATGTTTAAAAAAAGTGGGCTCGACTTCGTACGTACTTGCGTGCCTGCCGGAGCCCTATGCAAGGACGGATAATGGCGTTGCGTGTCTCCGCACTGACGCAGACGGAGAAGCATAAATCAGGCTTAAGAAGGTGCTATACAAATACAGGACATTTACTTAAAATGTTGATGCCTGTCAGAGAAAAGTGTATGAAGTGAGCAGCGAGGGGTTTAACAGCCTTAAAAAAAGAGGTGGAGCACTGGGACGAGCATGTCAGAGGAGGAGAGGAGCTTGCACTGTGCCATGGCTGGAGCGCATTAATAATCTGTGCTCCTGCATCTTTATATACAGGAGGAGGAGACGCAAGTCCCTACGATGGGAAGACAAGAAACTAAAACACTGTGTGTGCATATAAAACGGTCCACCCATGCTGGAAATAAAACTGTTGAGAAATGGGCATTCTGCTGTGTTGCCGTAAGTGTGATCCCAATAGTAGCTACATACGCTACAAACATGCATAGTAATTGTAGAAAATAAAGCCAACTACTTAGTGGATTTCGCCTGTTGCAGATTATTTTTAGAACGCAACTCTGGTAACCACTTTATTCCAGAAAACCAAAAAAATATCTACTTGTTTTTGTCTAGTTCGATCTGAGCTCCCACCAGAGAATGCTGCTGTTGTGTCCTTGGGCAAGGCACTTAAACCCGCCTTGCCTGCTGGTGGTGGCCGGGACTGGTGGCGCCTAGGGATGGGTACCTTTGACATTTGAATCGATCCGGTACTAATTACCGGTACCTACGAATCGATACCGGTACTTAACGGTACCAATTTTTGATACTTTCGAGTGTTTAATATTTTAATTCTCTTTTATAATTAAATATATATTTTTCTCAATACATAACAATATTTGATAAATATCACGATAAGTAACATACAACTGTTTGTATTTTAACATTGTCCTTGTAGTTTTATAAGCTGATAATTAAACTGAAGCAAACATCTTTACTGTGAACTAAATTTACTGTGTATCTTCATCCCTTTTGCCATCTTTTTTAATTAGATTTTTCCTACTGGGAAGCTAAAATTTCCGAGGAGAAAGCAAACGCACCATTAGCTGATAACAATGGTAGCAATGGAAGCTAACATATCAAGCTAACTATATTTACCTACCGGAGCAGATTAAGATGAGGATGTCTCACTTAGATCGTTGTCGCTGGTTTCATCATCACCCAGTTACCCATCACATTTAGTGAAGTGGACCCAAGCTTTAGCGTGCGTTCTCTCTACCATGCTGCTCTGTTTACAACTGGTTAACAGCAAGCGACGACAAAACGCTCTTGCACATGCGCAGCTGTCTAGTTCTCGTTATGATGGACGGGTACCGAAACGAGGCACCGTTTGAAATGACGTGAATCGGTGCTCGGTCGGTACTATGGAATTCGGTCGGTACCTTAAAAAGTACAGAATTCGGTACCCATCCCTAGTGGCGCCAGTATATGGCAGGCCTCGACTTTGTCAGTGTGTCCCAGGGCAGCTGTGGCTACATTGTAGCTCATCATCACTAGGATGCAAATGGGTGAATGACTGATTGCGTTGTGAAGCTCCTTGGGGGGTTGTAGAACCATAAGAAAGCGCTATACAAATCCAGGCCATTTAGTGTTTGTTAATTTAGAATAGAGTATTTTACAAGATTTTTACACAAAAACTGTTTGTGAAGAGTCTTATTTAAAAAAGTCAAATTTGGGACAATTGTTTCACTTTTTCTAGAGATCTTTTCTTATTATTGCTGTCTGTCTACCTAATGAGCAAGCGTTCATGTCCATATATGATACCGTGTGTCAAGTGTACCACGGCCTTGCCTACTTGTGCACTTGGCAAGTGCGGGTGTTTTTAAAGTGCATTTACTGACACATGACAACATTTATGTAAACCACTAACGCAGGCTGAGAGTTTATGAGTAGTGATGGGATACAGAGTGATACATCACAGTATAAGGCATACTAAAGTGTAAGTTATTAAATAGAGTCCACTCAACTTCTGATACTGTTTGAAGTCAGAATTTTACTATATCACATTTTGAAAACTCAGGAAGTATGTCAAATAGTTCAACAGTCGTGCAAAATAATGTGAATGGTAACAAACTCCATTGCTGTAAATTTATTCAATAGTGTTATGTTCATAAATCAGCTGAGCTGCAAATATGTCCTAAACAACTGCCAGTTTAGATTGCTAATTTTCAAGCTTCAGTAGAAGGGCTAATTAATGTGCTAAAGGATGCTAGTTTTACTCATTAGCTTACGTTGACATTTAATTTCTCTAATCTTTTAAGACAGCTCAAAGTAAAAGCACAGTTGATGTTATGTTAAATTTTGCACACATTTAGATGCACTAATGGGGGTTGTCTTCTCTCTCAGGAGAGAGGGCCTTTTCTAAACAAATGATTAGAATTATATGAATCCGATTTCTAAAAACCCAAAATGCTGCAATAAAACAATTTGTGTCAGTTCTGCTTCAGTAAAATCAAATATCTTGTTGTCTACAAGTTTGTAACCCTCAACATTTAGTGTCTACACCAGTCAGAATAAAAGGACATGATGGTATATTTCTCATCAAATTTTTTTTCTTAGTCTTTTTTCTTTTTGCGCATATGTTAAGGTTGGTCTGTGCCCTCCACATTCAGGTTTTGAAAATTGAAACAAACTTTTGACAGTTCCAGTGAAAGGTTTTGGAAATAGAGAAAAGTGCACCATTATAATTGTATAATGCTCCAGTATATATTTTAAATTGTGCTACATCATTAACTGTAAAACATAAGAAGCATGTTTGCAACTACTGCACTGGGTAGGAGTAAACTTATATCATCCCTCTTTTTCCATAGTTGTTTTAATCAGAAACAAACATCTGAGCAACCAAAAAAATAAAAAATAAAATAAATAAATAAAAGCCTTGAATTGCAACAAATACATGTGCAAAGTATGAACTATGCCATAACAATCATTAGGTTGATCTGCTATCCACTTTACGGAATATGTTTTCTTATTTGACAAGCCAAGTCGGCCAAGCTAACAGTGAAAAAAAAAACATAAAAGTTTAATCAAGGGAGGTCATTAACAGTACTTGCTCTTCATATTGTGTGATCCTTCTGTGTATTAGGTGAATTCCAGATATAGCTTTTATTTAATGTTTTGCACTAAACTGTTATTGGTAGAGACTTCGAACAAGCCTGACTGGCTTTTAACCTCCTTCTGCACAGTAATTTTAAACATAGTTACTCTGTTTTAATTGCACATTTTTTTACTGAGCAAAGAAAAAGGTGAACTTATAAATAGTATAAAACAATGCACTGTTTCCAAAGCAGTTGAAGCATGTCTTGATCCATTTTTAAGGACAAAGTAATTTGAAGATACTTTTTGAAAATTTCATGATGAACTTTTTGAAATATTCGACTAACATTTAGAGTGAAGTAAAGGGCAAGAGGAGAGGCTTCTATGTATTTTGCCTAATGTGAACAACTGAAGCCAAGCTACTTGGCAGGTGGGCTGGCCTGGTCAAAACAACTTCATATACTTAAAGGGACTTTACGGAGTTTTGAATTTTTATGCTCGCGACTGCCCCCTCAGGCCAAAAGTGTAATGGCAGCTTCAATAGTAGGCTCATGCACGAGGTGCACATGCTGTACGTGCACACTCCTTAACGGAAATAACAGCTGAGACAGTCCCTTGTGTGTGTTTGTGGCCCGGAGGACAGAGGACAGGAGAATGCGCAGCTAGTTAAATAAATTATTTGGTTCTGTACCTTTCTCTTCAGCACAGCCGACAAAGGTTTAAGATGGGTCAGTCCTCCTGCATGCTCAGATCATTTCCTTCCCTTGCTTGAAAAATTGTTCCAAAATGAAAGTTGAACCCACATCTTTTTCATCTGTGAATTCAATGCCGTTCGGCGAGTCTCAAATAAAAATTTGGGCATCTTATTGTAAAAAAAATACACCATTAATGTAAAAAAAAAAAACAACAACCTCTAAATAAACTATGTTCACATCCGGAATCAAACCCAGGTCTTCTGCACGGGAGTTCGACGTCTTACTAGGTGAGCTAAAGCGCCAGTGACATCCTTTGTATCTGTAACATTTATATCCTTGATGACAGCTGAAACAACGTTGAAAGAACGGTTCGGAGCGAAAATGGCTATTTTGTTGCTAATTTGCAGGAAATATCTAGGAGAAAGTTCTTCAGAAAGTAGCTAAGGGTCCTCAGAAATGTAGCTAGCTTTGTCACTAGGCGTTAGGACAGTGACAAAGTGGCACTGCCTCTCTCTCTGCTGCTAAAGCTACGGATAGCAAATGCTACGGGCTATGCCTGAGAGTGAACGCGCATGAAGCAGCCTGCTCGACCCGAACATCTCTCTTTTTCTGTGATTTTACAGAAAAACAGACAATCACAGTAAAAATGCCAGGGCTCATTCTACAGGACCAGGGCACTGCAGGAGAATGTATGAAGAAATGTATTATTTCTATACATGTTTTGGCTGTCAAACTTCCATAATGCCCCTTTAAAGCTCTGTCGTAGATCTGCCCAATTTAGTTTGCTTTTATCACATTGTGACATAACAATAGTTCTTCAACAATGTGGCCTTCGTCTTCGAGGTTATTTTCGTGCAGCTGCATTACTTAAACCAGTCATTGCTCCCTGGTGTCATTGGATAAAGTTTTGCAAACCTTTGCCTATCTTCCGTCAGTGCGACCAAGGGTGGCTGTGGCTACAGTGTAGTTTATATCCACCAGAGTGTGAATGTGAACGGGTGAATGACTGATTGTGCTGTGAAGCGCATTGGGGGATTGCAGAATCCTAAAAAGGTGATATCCAAATGCAGGCCATTTAGTTCAAAAGTCTCAATAACATTTTGTGGGAGATGATAATTCATTTTTTGTCCCATAAGTTTATAAATGTGTTTTTTTTTTTTTTTTGCTTGAACAAGATTTTGAAGCTAAACTAAGTTTCAACAGAAAAACAAACCATTTTAGCGGTGTACCCCAACAGATACACTGAGGCAGGGGGCCGTGTGTTTGTGTGTGTGTGTGTGCGTGCATGCATGCATGCATGTATATGTGTGCGACGGTGTGTGTGTGTGTGTGTGTGTGTGTGCGCGCGTGTGTGTGTGTGTGCATGCATGTATGTGTGTGTACATTTATATGTGTGTGTGTGTGCGCACGTGCGTGCGTGGGTGCATACATGCATGTATATGTGTGCGACGGTGTGCGTGTGTGTTTGTGTGCGTGCATGCATGTATGTGTGTGTACATTTATATGTGTGTGTGTGTGCGCACGTGCGTGCGTGGGTGCATACATGCATGTATATGTGTGCGACGGTGTGCGTGTGTGTTTGTGTGCGTGCATGCATGTATGTGTGTGTACATTTATATGTGTGTGTGTGTGCGCACGTGCGTGCGTGGGTGCATACATGCATGTATATGTGTGCGACGGTGTGCGTGTGTGTTTGTGTGCGTGCATGCATGTATGTGTGTGTACATTTATATGTGTGTGTGTGTGCGCACGTGCGTGCGTGGGTGCATACATGCATGTATATGTGTGCGACGGTGTGCGTGTGTGTTTGTGTGCGTGCATGCATGAGTGTGTGCGTGCGTTCATGCATGTGTGTATGTGTGTGTGTGTGTGAGAGAGAGAGAGAGAGAGAGAGAGAGAGATTAGGAAAAGCATAAACAGAGAGAAGGCCACTGTTGAGAACAGCAGTGATTGTATTTTCACACTTCAGCTGTTCTCATCCATTTTTAAATGACTTCCACTTTTTCAGATGTTATTGTTTTGTCATGACTTCCTTCTTGTTTTTCCTTGTGCCACTTGCTTTTATTCCTAAAAGTTATATAAATATACATTTCAAATACATTATGAAAACATTGTTCTTTTTTCTTTCTTTGCACTGCATCTATGTTCCATTTTAAATGACTCTTTTGATTGGTGTCCTCACCCAGGACCAGACGGTGGTCATGAAACAAGTTCTGCTGCTGCCAGTACCAGATGTACAGCAGGAAAGCAGAGGGTCACCTGCTGTTAAAACACTGGTGAGGCATAAGGGCCACTGACTTATAGAGACAAACTCACAGGAAAGCTTTTGGTTTAGAATAATCTTGTTATGCTATAAAACTTGATAGATGCATCTTATGCTTTCATGGTTGGAAGGTCTGTGTTGTAGCTGTTGTTCCTTTTGGGAGGATTTTATGACCAAATGCACAATTTTGCATTGCAATAACCTGCTATTGTGTAAATCTGAACTAATTTAAATAATGCAGATTTGATTACTTTACTAGTGAAATAATAAGGAGTTATATTTTTAGCATAGGTTGATGTAATAAGTGTTGGATGCAGGAAAAAGGTTAATACTTGCATTTACAGACATACACCATATTCTCTGGAAGCAACATTCATAGGAAGTCATGATGGAAATAAGGAAAAAGAAAAACCTCTCTAAACATATTTGTGATGTCAATGCCGCCATTGATCTTTTCCCTCAGGCGTGGTGCAGTAGCATAAGATTTACCCCTTTCAAAGCAAACAGAATGGAGGCGTGAATGAACAGTATGCTTGACAGATACTGAATTTGTCCTGGATAACAGACAGCTTAGCGTCGTCTCATGTGTGTACACATCGGCATGAAAGAGAAAACAACACGGCATGTCTCTGGCGGTGTTGTCACAAGGCTTGCCTGGTCTTACCTGCTCCCATTTCACAAATGCCGTCTGTCATTTTGTGCTCGTCTGCTACATGATGCCTCCTACTCACTACGGAGATCCTAGAGACGGGAACTCTCAAACGTACAGCGACGCTCCTCCCCTCAGGAAGGGCTGGCATCTCCACTCGTTGCCACCAACTTGCTCAACTCAAACACCTGGTTTGTTGACATAATTGCAGTATCAAAGCACCATGTAATGTCTGCGTGTGCGTTGCGAATTTGCCCTCCCATCTTAAATGAAAAGCTTAAACATACCGCCCATTCTGTCAAGCCAACCCTGAGTCAATAGAACATCCTGTCAGAGTGACTACCGCCTGCCAGCCTGTCAGACAGCTCCCCCAACAAATACCCCAATGGGAGAGAGAGTCATGGTTTCCCATCAAGAAGGATTCTGTGATCTTCAGAGGTCAGAAAGAACATAACCTCCACGTGGAGTTAAAACACAACTACTGCAATTTATATCATAAAACTGCTTCATTGTTCTTTTCTTTATTATTTTACCAGCAGATGTGCAATATCGTTCATGAGACTTTGACTTTTAAATTATGGGATGTACACAAGTACCTTAAAGGGCATGCCTGAAAGATCAAAAGATAACCAAGTTTGCTCCTAAGGTCTTCTCATTTTTTCAGCTAAGCCTTAGGCTTCGCTTTTGCTTCTCTGCAAGACCCAGCTGGGGAAAGTGGGCTTAAGCTCATCTCCAGCAAGCAAAAGAAACACAGCAACAACATCCAAGAGTTCTGACATCATGTTTTACAGCACCACTCACTTTCCTGCTAGTCGTTAAAAGCTTTTCAAATTTGAAAGTTTAGCTAATTTTGATTGCAGGATTCATTTTTATTGTCGACATATCGTGGTTATTAGGTCTACCGTGTTTAACTAAAGGCCAAAAAACTAATAAATTGTATTAATACAAATATTCTGGAAAATAATGTGAAATGGGAATTAATCTAAAAACAGGAAGAAAAAAAACCCTTAAAAAAGAGAGTTTAAGGCCTAGTCCACACATAGCCGGGTTTTTTGAAAACGAATATCCGCCCCTCCAAAAACTTGCATCCACACCACCTCATTTTAAAACAAAACTCTGTCCACACGTACCCGGATAAATACGTTGTTAAGGACATGCCAGACCTGTAGGCGGCAGTACTTCCCCCGTTCTTAACCTCGTCCTTCGTCTGTGGTCTTCCGCAAGGAGCAGTAATTCCGCTTGCAAAAACAAACAAGCAAAAAGCGCTTGGACAATTGATAAAGCGACCGCAGCTCTGAGGACGTCCATGCTTCGGCTAGTGTAAACACAGGTCGCACACGTGATGTCAGCATTTTTTTGTTGCGGAAAGTGACGTTGCGGACCTTAAAACTCCGGTTTTGTCTGTCCACACGCAGACACCCAAAACGGAGAAAACGCAGATCTTCACTTTGGCCGGACTTTTTAAAAAGATCTGTTTTCGTGTGAAAAAACTCTGTTTTCGTGTGGATGACAGGCCAAAACGTAGAAAAATATCTACGTTTTGGCAGATCCCCGGCTACGTGTGGACAGGACCTAAGAAAAAGCTCTGATTGTTTTAAAAACTTGATAATTACTGGATAGAAATGTAAAGAAGTGGTTTGTTCACTTACAGAACAGCTGGATTGTACCAACCTTTAAACATGTATCTGTATAAACATGCTTCTAGTGAGCAATAGGAAGAAATAGAAGGTGCTAAGGAACCGTGAACTCACCTGCCTACGCAAGTCCCTGGTCTTCTTGGTCATTTTGTCGATGGCTGAGTTCAGCGGGTCACCTTTTTCTTTTCTGCCAGTCTGTGAATAGAACACAGAGCACTTCATTATTACATTCACTACACATGTCAGAGATGGAACATAGGTCCAACAGTACAGCACACTATTCGGTATGCAATGTTTATGTTTTTGAACCAGATTCCGGTCTACGGCCAGAAAATAGTATTTTATGAATCTGTGCTGATCCCAAAATGGTCTGTGGTTAAAGAAAACCTGACTGGAACTGTTAGCAATGTTACCTAGCAACTAGCCAATCTGGCAAGTATCAATTTAGTTGTCTCCAATTCCCCTCTGTGCTTCACTTCCTGTCAGTGCCAGCTCCAAATGATAGCTTTAGCATAGTGCAGACTACCACATGGTTCACCTGATTCACACAGAGCTACAAGCTGCTTCCTTTCACCTGACGCTGGGGAGTTTCACTGGGCAAGCAGCACAGATTCTTACGTTTTCCCTCCGTACAGTTAACAAGCAACACAACCAAAACAGCGGGAATCACTGTTGGTTACTGGTGGGAGATTTAATGGCAGGAAATTTCTCCTTCCTTCTCACAAAAAAAGATTTTCAATTGAATTATCTAAAAACCCTAGACAGAAGGAGTTTCTGCTTTAGGAAACTTATATTTGTCATTGACATGCTTTTTTTTTTAATCAAAAACTAGACTAAAACTTTTATATAATTGTCCAGGAGGCAGCTTAGCATGAAGGTCATAAAGATTGTGCCTTTGCCTTCATGAGGACTATCCAGAGGTAAACAGGGTAAAAGTACGCATAAAAATGCTTCAACTTTATTTTTTTGTAAATAGGTTTTACCAGCAAACTATAAATGTTGATTCTCATTTATTCAAGACAAGCTGATGCAAAGAGTACTGGATTATTTATTTATTCATTCACTTATTCATTCATTCATTTTTTATTTATTTATTTAAATGTAACATGTACATTTTGTACAATGATACTAATAGCTTTTAAGGTAAGTAAAGGAAACCATCTACATAAAAAGGTCTTTAAACTCACAAGAGACCACAACCCAAATGGTCCTAAGGATGGATGGGTAGGTCTATGATTAATGTAACTTAAAACACCTTTAGTACAGTTGTCCTAGTAATGAAGGATGAAAACAGGATAAAAGATTAAACAAGAACAACTTTCACTTGCCATTCATCCAACTTTTAGTACTAAAAAAGATAATAAGATGTCAAGCAGGGCTTACGACTTTTGGAAGCAAAAACCTTTTTCTTATGCTTTTGAACTGACTTAGCACAGTTATTAAGCAGAGGCTCTAACATTAAAGTAAGTGTGGGAATGGGACACAGTTTCAGCTCACTCCTTAAAGGTGAAGAATGAGCTACGTTTACAGCCCTGTTGGTAACTCTCCCTCAGGTCCCCTCAATAAGCAGCTGCATCGAGTCCAATGCCACCACATTTCAAACTGAATGTCTATAAATAATCACTCATGCTAATGGATATGCACTCTTTAAAAAACTGACAAATGAAAACATGTGGCTCATATTTCTGCTGAAATCTGCTCAGTTCCCTGCTCAAAGAAAACACAACAACCGAAAAAGACGAGCAATCAATTTTATAACATGGTTTTCAGTTTCTGTTATTAGAATTAAAGAAAAGGCTGGAGGGTTAAAAGGTTGATCAACAGATTGTAAGACAAAACCATCCTCTGTCAAAGCAATACTAGCATACATGATTATTTGTATTGTTGCCTGGCAACGATCTGACTGTTCTCTGTGGTTTAGCATGACGGCGAACAACCAAACTGCTTATTAGCTTTAGCAGACAGTTTTCATTCTGCTAAGTCTACCTCTAATGTGGCTTTTTGGAGGCACACTGACCACTCAGACCTCGAGTAAAAGAGCTATTTAGTTTAATGAGACACCAAATAAGGTTACTTATCTCCGTGTTACTGAACTATTGTTCTGCCCTTTTGATAATTGAGTGGAACAGAAGGTCTTGTATCTATGTGTCACAGATAACTAAATGAGACCACATCAAATGGACACCTTGTGGTAAACCCACCTTCAAGGTCAGCACAGTTACTTTTAATGCCTTGGTCACCTTCAGCTTGTAAAACAACGTCTCTCTTTAGCTGCTTTCACAGTGAGCAGAGAGTATTGGACGGAGACAAATGGTAAATAACATGTATTTATTAAGAGTTCTTTATCCCGCCAAGATGCTTTACAAATACCCAGTCATTCACACACATTCACTGGTGGTGATGAGCTATTGTAGCCCCAGCTGCTCTGGGGTGCAAGACTGCTGTACATAGGCGCGACTGGTCCCTCCAACCACCACTAGCAGGCTAGGAGGGTGAGTGTCTTGCCCAAGGACACAACGACTACAACAGATGGCTCATGAATCTGCAACCCTCCAATTACGGGGCAAGTTTAGGTACCGGATCTGCTCGAGCTACCAGATCGACTCAGCATCTTGAAGGAGAAGAAGAGGTTCAAAAAGTGTCCGCCGATGACATTGCCATGTCATTCACGTATTTGGCATCCAACAAATACAATGGGGACATGCTTATAACATTTCTATTCAACTGAGAAAGGTCAGTGTACATTGTGATGCATATGTTCAATAAATCTCATATCAATGTCAAAAACAGTAACGTAGCTTCTTTTTTCACAACACTAATTCAATTTTACTAGTGCAGGTGGTGGAAGAGGGTTCAATTTGCTAGGCCAATCAATGCCTGCTGTTGTATGAAGCACTCAAATTTCCCCCTGTCACTCAAGAGTCCTTAGTGAGGTAAAAAAGCAACTGTTCAGAAGTTGCCGATGGCTGTCTGAAAACAACAATAACACCAACAATAAGAAGAAACAATCTCAAATGGTTATCTATCTATCTATCTATCTATCTATCTATCTATCTATCTATCTATCTATCTATCTATCTATCTATCTATCTATCTATCTATCTATCTATCTATCTATCTATCTATCTATCTATCTATCTATCCATCCATCCATCTATCCATCCATCCATCTATCCATCCATCCATCCATCCATCCATCCATCTATCATCTATCTATCTATCTATCTATCTATCTATCTATCTATCTATCTATCTATCTATCTATCTATCTATCTATCTATCTATCTATCATCTATCTATCTATCTATCTATCTATCTATCTATCTATCTATCTATCTATCCATCTATCTGAATGATAAAAGGTACCCAACATAAAAACAGAATGATCTTTCAAAAGATACAATACAACTATACATATGGGATTTGCTTCTTTTCCTAACGTATTGCCAGATCGCTCTTGGCCAAGGCTCGTGTAGCATTTTGTTCACATCAATGTTGCCATTACAGCAAGAATGAGTCATTTGTCTCCTAACCTAAGCTAAAGTTAGTCACTCCTTTTTCTAATAGCATTTGCATGATGCAGTCATCCGTTGTGAAGCAATGCACCAGACTGAAAGGAAGAAAACTGGCATGCATGATATCCAGGCCCTTATAGAAAGCACCATGTAATCCTAAACATACTACTGCACTCAATACAGGACTTCATAATATATTTGCAAGAGTAATTCTGACATGTACGGGTGAAGGCTTTTAGCCAGTTGTTGATTGACATACAAGAAAGAGAGGAAATGGAGGTGGCATTCAGATACCTTCCATTATGGGCGACACATACAAACTATCGCCCACACTTTGATGTTCACACGCAGACCAGCTTTTCTTTGCCAAAGTAGAGGACATGACAACATTAGTCATTGCATTGCCTTAAGAGCCTAATGTGTCATTAAGGCTCCAGAGGGACGCAAAGGATTACAGATGCTCACCACCCAAATTAATTCATTTAAACAAGAAAAGGGAGGAGGAGAGATGCATGCAGCCTTTCTGTGGAAATGCATCTAAACAAAGTAGTACAGAGTATAGCTAATAAAATAACATGGTGAAGCCAAAGTCAACAAGATTTATCACAGTTATATTATAAACAGACAGCTAAATTTAGCTTTTTTCCCCCTTTTAATTCTATTTTTCCAGAATCAGAAATCCCAGCAGTTTTATTTCTGAAAACTCTTTAATCTGAGTTAAGGAGATTACAGCTGCACAGTGATGTCAGGCTAAAGGGACAAAACCCGGCACCTGTTATTTTTAGCTCTCCGTAAGCATTTACCTAGTTTGTGTGTATATTATTTTAGAGCCACCACACGTTTTATTTTAATCCAAACGGTTTTTTTTTGGGGGGGGGGGGTATGGAACAGCTGTTGACAGGAAAGATTCACCATTAAGAGTTGACCTAATAAAATAAATATGTCACACTTGTTCTATAATTACACTTTTGCTTTCATATGTCAAGTGCATTTACAAGAGGATGAATAATGTATTGCTCATGTTGGGATTCTTGCAAAACATGAAACAGCCAATTAAACACACTACGCATGAATCCCCCATTAGAAACTTTACATCCAAAGCCGTCCAAAGAGATGAATCATGGGTTAGTCAATGTGTCAGGCTCCCATTCAGCCCACCCAGGGCCAGGGCAGGATCTATGATTTCAGTTTGCACATGTGTGGAAATGAACTGATTCATCTTGTTTGTGTGAATGTTTTTATGTGAACATGTTCTCAACTTTCATTCGTTTCAGTCCTGGTGAGTTTTGTGTGTGCAGACGATTGTGTGTTCACATTTCCAGGTACTTCAAAAGTAAATCTGCAAAACGCACTATTAAAAGCAAACACGGGACTCTCACCCCTCCAGACGGCTACCATCCCTGAGCCACATCCACCTGATACCTGAACCCACATTGCCACAGTAAACAAGATTGTGCTAAATACCAGTTTATGGCAGTTTTTCTAGGCCCAAACATCTTTTGTTGTCTGTGACTTCAAATGGTGTTTATCTTTTTGGGACTCTAGTGGTTTGTCTTAAAGTTGAAGTGGTACCAGACAGTTGTTTCTCCTCTGATATTACTGAGGGAAGAAACTCTCACACTAGTGGTGTTCTGCTGCTAAAAACACAAGCGCATAACGAGTGAAGGACCCATGGAAGTGCGGCACTTCGGGGAGACCGACAATCTGATGCTTTCGGCCCAAGACGTATTGGGCGATGTTTTTGGACAAATGCAAGACAACCATTTATTATTCTCTCATTTTTTTATGTCCACAATATACTTGAGGCTATACTACAGAAGAACAACGTTAGGAGGCATAAACAAACTGTTTTAAGCTAATTTGTTTAACAGATTTGCTATTGTAGCTTTAAATGCTTGACAGCATAGCTGGTGGATTCAACAGTCCCCCAAGCAGCATCACCTAGTACCATTTATTTTTCTCCTTTGAATCTCAAATTTTTGCCATATAATGGAATGTGCATGTTTGGTTTCTTAGTGAACACTATTCCCCATGGCGCCTCACAGACAATGTTCCCAACTGTTCCTCATCTATTATTTTCCTCGCCCATGCTGTGCACATATTCACTCTCTGTTTGGGGGGTAGAATAGAAGAGGGTGCCTGACAATGAGCATCTCTTGTGAGGGGGTAATGGAGGCAGTAGAAGTGGAGTAAGTCTGGTCCACTCAGGAGAAGGCTGCAGGATGCTGGTGGAACGATTGCAGGCTGGGAGCATATTAATTCTCTCAGGTCCTACCACAGTAAGCGTGTAATTCACTGGTGCTCTGCAGTGTGAACTACTTCACAGCTTCTTTGACCTTAAACCTCATAAAATGGAATAGGACATACATGTGTGGCACCGTCTGTGGAATAATATTAACCGGCTGCGTATTGCATAGAGCTTTGCTTTAATGGTGTTCTTTCCCCCTCTTGTTTTGAAATGTCAATTGTGATTTTTGGATGAAGTTTCAAAAGTTTATTGGAGCTAAAAATATCAGTGCTGTACACCACGCAACAACACTTATGGAATATAAGTTTTTGTTATCATGTCACAGTAACTACTGGTGTTGGTAACAAACAAGCAAAAACAAATTAAAAAAAGTGTGAACCTGATGATGGGCAAAAGAATGAGGAGTGCATCTGGTAATTCGTAGGCAATAACATGGCAAATAAAAGAAATGGGCAGATGAATCAGAGGGAAGAAAACAGAAATCAGGAGGAGGGGTTGGGGTGGGGGCATGAGGCATTGTGTCTCATTGTCTCTCAAGATCAATGTGCTAAATGATATCAATTCCGGCTCCATGTCAATTCAATTAGGCAGGAGTGAGAGGTACAATTACTGCCCAATGTGGTTACACTGTCTGTGGCAGGCTTAAAGGGGAAGGCAAGCTGATAACAAGAGCTTGTGTGTGTGTGTGTGTGTGTGCGCGCGCTGAGTGTGCATGACGATAATAGTGGTAACATGTTGGTCGGGTTACCAGCTGATAATGGTAGCTAGATCCTCATTAAGATAAGTTGTGCTCCCTTTGCTGTGGTGCCACAGATGGGCCAATTTGAGTTGTTCTCATTAAGAGCAACTTAAAGAGGTGCAGCGGTGGCTATCAGCTGCTGTGATTACAGCAAGCCCAAAATGAAAACACGTAACAGTCCCTGCAGTGAGAAGAGATTCCTTGGGATAATTGGTTTGGATTGGAATTTTGGGTTTTATCATTTTAGATTATGATCCCAGAGCAACACAATAAACGCAACATCATAATCTCACTCAAGCCATCCTAGACTAAACGGTTCATTGTGCACACACAATGCAAGGCCAGTGAGTGAGAAGAAAATGAAAAAGAAAAGAAAAAGTGAGTGAGATTTAATTCCACTCATGCCTGTTAAAGTGCAGGGTCATGGCATGTTTGTGGAATCACTGCAGCTTATGTCTATCATAAAGCTAACTGCTGTAGTTGTGTGTAGAGGTCAGTCATGCAGGGACAAACCTGACAGTAAAATTACAGATAATTAAGTACTTTGAAATAAAATCATTGCAACTGCTAGCAAATAGTTTCTTAAACCCCACATTACTATGGCTAAATGAAAATGCATCGCAATTGTAAAAACAAAATAAGTTTATTTTTAAATCTGGTGCCTCCAACCAACTAGCTTCAGTTGCAGCCCAGTCGTAGCTGGCTTTGAGTAAATTCAACCTCATTTCTGAAGGTCTAGCAATGTTGTTTCCTTCAGAAAATGATGAATTTGTTTACTTTTTGTTCCAATCGTTGTATCACTTAATATTTAATGGAACACTTGTTTTGCTTTGGCAGCTTAACTATCTCATGAAAAGCTTTCAGATATACAAAAGCTCACGCAAGAGCTAAACTACAGGTGTTACATCAAATGTTATTTACTGCACCTAGTTTAACCCTCCCACTGTCTTCATGGGTGACCGCGCCAGGAAAGTTGACCACTGAGCAGGGCAGTGTTCGGCAAGTTACTTCAAAACTGTAATGCATTATTTATTACTTGTTACCCTCATTTTAAAGTAATTCATTACATTACAATATTACTGATTTTAAAATGTAAGGCATTACACTACTTTTGCATTACTTTAAGTTACATTCACCAAAACAACTTCAATATGAATCTGGTAATGTGACGCTCAGTGAGCTCATGACATTTATGTGGAAAGTGATGTGGTGTCTGAGCTAGGGTTGCTGTTAAAAACAGTCAGATATAATAACAGTGATTTTAAATGATTGTTTATTAAATAAATCCAACAACAATCTGTACCCTCAGCACGCTGCCATCTTATATTAACTGAGCAGGAAGTGAGGTGGTGGGGGCTCCAAGCCTATTTTTGCCTTGGTCCTCAAATGCCTTGATACGGCCCTGGATGTGGGACTAACTTTTGGGGAGATCTGATTCTATCACATGTATACATATTAAATGCTTATATATTATTGCTTTTCACTGGTAAAAATGTCTATTGGGGATAAATCTACCTACTTTTGTCTTTTCAAGCACTTTGTTTTGTTTTCTTGATTTTATTTGAATAATTTCCTGCCTTTTCTATCTCTAACCTTCCTGCATGCTGCATGTTTTCTCCGTCTTCCAGAAAAACGGTTTACTAATCAGCCAAAGGGATCTACTGAATGCAAATAAATAAATAAATAAAAAATAACAAATGCTTAATATGCGTTGCGCTCCAGCGGCAATGACTTGAAATCACCGGGGCACAGATTATGAACTCAGCTGAAAAGTACATGAAGAACCAGAGAATATGGGCGGATATAAACGATCGCAAACAAATGACTTTGTTTTGGTGGGGCGATTTTGTGAATATAACAGCGGCCGCGCGTAGGACGCAGCTGGAGTATTTGAGCCATCATCGCTGCGTCCTCTCTGCTCATAGAATGCCCGCAAAGCTGAGTCCATAAATGACGTCCTATATGTGGATACTGGATCTTTTTTCAGGCTTCCCGCAATCTGAATTTTTAGGAAACCCACATCTTGATTCTGGGTTTAAAAATGCATTGCAATTACTGCGTTACGGACAATTGTACCGAGTAAATATTACCATTTTCTTTCCCTGTATTGCCTTACATTACCACATTAAAGCAAAAAGCAATGCATTACTGTAATTAATTACATTTGTACCATGTTACTCCCAACACTGGAGCAGGGTTGATGGTTTATCCCTTGAAGTCCACATGGCGGGGTTGAGAAGTGAGCAGCGCCTCACCCCTGCCATGTGGACTTCAAACGATAAACCATCAACCCTGCTCAATGGTCAGTTTTCCTGGCGGGGTCACCCGTGAACACAGTGGGAGGGTTAAAAGTGACTAAATGTATTCTCTGTCTTATAAACTCTTTAGATGCATTTATTTCTTCCAACGAAAGGAAGTAAAAGCCAAAATGTGTCATCGCTTAGCCCAAAAAAGAAATAAATAAAATGGCTTGGTGCACAGTGTGTTGGAAACAATCTGAGCAAAAGCCAGATGTGCCTAAAGAAGAAAATGTAAAATTGGTTCTACTTAATGCTTGAATAATTCATAAGTCAAAGTTAAGCAGCTGCAAAAACAAGCGGAACAACATTCCTCTGAAAACGGCCAGGTACAAGAACTCGACTAAAAATAAAAAGGTGAAAGAAATATTACAAAAATGATTCTAAAAGGCCTTCAAAAAGCTCAGAAAAGTATGTTATCGTCGTTTTAAAGAGACAATATTACAGTAATTGTTACATTGTCTGGGCTTGATAGAAATCAGAAATCAAGACACATCAAACATGAACATTAAACCCATGTGACTTTATGTTTGAAAGTTTCCTGTTCAATTCAGATTTATAAAGGCTACAAACGTTGTTTTCTGCCTCCGTAATCTTCATTAACAATCAACTAACTTCAAATTATGTGACCCTAAATGTCCTTTTAAAAGTATACTTTGCAACTTTTTCATATTTTTAAATAATTTTCTTGAGTCCGTATGTGCTAAAACGGCCCTTTACAGGGCTAATGAAATGTCACTCAGACCCCCATGACCCTCTGTGGCCAGAATATACCACTTGCAACTTCAGAGTGACGGTCTGGTCTGTTGGGACTGAGAACAAAAATCAGCTTACATGCCTAGCGCTGCAGACTGGTTCCAGCACACTTTTCTACATGCTTTAAATCATGAACACAGCTGATTTATTGATTTTTTTTGGTGATGAATCACTCCGGTAGACACTAATGTGGGCTGGGGAGACATTTCAGCTTTTAGATTAAGGTGTTAAAAAGACAAAAGCACAGCGAGGAAATAAGTTTCGCTTTCAGTTCTACTAAACAGACACTAGGGGGTGCTAAAAGCAAGCCCAAACTGCCTAGTCTCCCTTTAAAGGGCAATACTATTTAATAGAAAATTAGCTTTTGCTCTGCTAAAAACTATAAATATGCATTCTATAATTTTCATTAGAAGGAAATGATTGACCACTGTGCTACCGCCCTGTTTTATAGACCAGCGTGATAATATGACTGATCGTTATTTTGTAATTTAATTCACAGCAGGATTATAAATCCTAATTTCCTGTTGTTGAATGAGCAAATAACAGAAGCCAATTATTATTATTATTGTTGTTGTTATTATTATTATTATTATTATCATTATTACTGTTGTTGTTATTGTTATTATATTATCATTGTTATTATTATTATTGTTGTTGTTGTTATTATTATTGTTGTTGTTGTTATTGTTGTCATCATTATTATTATTTAAATCAGCCAGTAAAATTAGGCTTTGAGCATTAGCCCATGCATTGTGCAGCTGATATGTGGTAGAGAAATTAAACACAGTTTAAAACTATGCTGCTTTATTTGTGCTGGTGTGTGATTCTCTGCGTGGGCTATTATGAGCTCTCAGGGTGACTGTAGTAGTTTTGACTCGATATAAAAGAAGGAAAACAAAAAGAAAAAGAGAGGGGAGTAACATAATCAAGCCTCTTGCTACAATAAGCTGCACAGCAGATTCTAAAATGGACTTTTAACTGTTTTGATACGGGGACCTTTTGTTTGGGTTTGAAGCGAATCACAGCCATTTTATTAACATCTCAGAAAATTTGTTCAAAATGCAACAAAATAAATGAATAAAATGTTTTAATATGTGCCCAAAAAAAAGAAACAAACATTTTAGGTAAGCTATCAAGACAGCTGTTTTTACTGCGCTTTGTAAAAAATAAAGAACAAAGTAATGGATTATCAAGACAGACATAAACAAATAGAACTGGCTGTGAGAATGACCCTTACAAAAAGTAGCCAGTTTTCATTATTCCTGCTATGAACACCTGACCAGCCGGCAGATTTACGTAACCGTCCCATACGTAATGTTTGAATGTCACCAACTGACCAAATTATTTTTACAGAATCCATTTAAAGGCTTTACAAGACATAACAAATTTGTTTTAATCTCCGATCCATTCATAATTTTTTTATGGAGACAGCTTTCTTAACTGTAAACACCAAAGAGGCGTTGTTGGCATTGAATAAACGATGAGTTGGACACTATTTATGTACCATCATAAAAAGACACGCATGTTTGCCCCAACACCATTCCTTTTTTAATGAGGTTTAATGAAATTGATAATGACCTGAGGCAGCGGCTCTCAGTCCTCGATTCTCCAGAGCGCTACATGCTGTCCATGATCCTTTATGTTTCACTAATTGTTCACATCCGTTACAATTTTAATGAAGCATTAAGGAAGCCCATGCATCTACAGACGCATTAGCAACAATATCTAACTACACACCAAATAAGCGCTGTTTTGGATCTATTATGTAACAATAAGACATATTTATGTTCCAGCACATTCCTGTAAGGGAAAACTGTGCCATCTCCCGGGACAACAGCTCAAACGTATATCAGTCAATTCAAATTCGATTGTGGTATTTGATAGAAGTCTATGCAAACGTACTCGTCCAAAGCCCCAGAAGAGCTACACTACCCCCATGTGAAGACGGCTTTGGGTCTTCTCTCTGTGTCCATCATATCCATGGCAAGCGCTGTAAGCCCGGTAGTGTCTTGTCGTTTAGAATTAGTGCAGCCTAGGAACGAACCACCTGAGGAGAAGCAGGAGTGCCTTCAAGCACGAGCCCTCTTAGGTTTAATGGCTTCAGCCTTTTACTTACTCCTCTCATTACATGGGCTCATGTTTAGACCGCGGGCCTGTCACTGGTTATCAGCGTCGGCGGTCAAGCGAGTTTACTGATGAGGGGAGGCAGCTGGTTAGTCGTTAAGCCCATTGAAATGAACTGTTTTATTTAAGGTGGACATAAAAAAGGATTAGACTGACTTTGCTGGATGAATACATGGTCTATTTTATCTAAGCAATGAAATAAAGAAATAAAAATGCATGCTTCACATAGACTGAATGCACCAGAGCTGCCATTATTGTTTCTATTCATGTATGTTTGGGCTAAAATCAAGCTGGAATAAGAATTAAGTCTGTAACTACAAACATTTCCATATTGGGCTGCATGGTGGTGTATTTGTTAGCTCTGTTGCCTCTCAGCAAGAAGGTTCCAGGTTAAAAACTCGGCTGCGGTCTTTCTGCGTGGAGCTGCATGTTCTCCCCGTGCAAGCGTGGGTTTCCTCCGGGTACTCCGGTTTCCCCCACAGATCACAACATGCTCTATAGGATAAACAGTAAATGTCGCTTTGGACCAAAGCATCTGCCAAATAAATACAAATAAACGTAATAATGTTTCCATTATACGTTTAAAACAATAAATGTTTAGTAACTAATCATTTCAACAACTGCAAAAGAGATTTTATAACTTGATTTGGGGGAATAGAGCGATGACAACAGCAAAAGCAGAGGTCGTGACAGGAGACGTAAAAACCCGAACAAAATAGTCATCAAGGCCATGTCTTCATCTGTTTCATCACTGTGTCCTTTGTTTGACCGGCTAGATGTGACAAAAACACATACAAAGAGCATTTGACGTTAGTAATTGATTTTTCTGACATACGTCCTAGAATATTTTGGCCTTGTAGAGGCTACAAAAGGATTTTAAAGATATTTTTATTGTCTGAATCAGTGCAAAACCCTCATGAAGTAATAAAAAAAATAACATTCTGCAGGAGAATTTACCAGTCTGGTACCAAATGAACCCAGTATGTAAAAGGGCCCATATGTATGCATGTGTGTGTGAAAACTAACAGTGAGAGCTGGTGTGGAATTAACATGCAGAGGCACTGCCACTCATACTGCTAATCTTTTTGATGCCTATGCGGTCTTCAACAAAAAAAAAAAAAGAAAGAAAAAAAGGCTGCAGAAGCACAAAAAGGATGAGGAGGGTTAAATACTAAGCATGTTGGGCTTTACGCCGAGGTGTTAGGTGCATGGTTTCAGGAGAATTAGAGAAGGAGGTGAGGGAAAATGTCTGGTTATCAGACAGAGAGAGAGAAACACTGAGCAGGGAATAGAAAGGTCTAGTCCAGCAGCAGCAGAGTGGGGAGCTAGAGCACTGCTGCCTGCAGCCTCCCTGAACTGAATAGTAAGTAGTTTGCAAGGGATGGGCTGAAGGAAGGGCAGCGGGAGAGGAGAGAAGAGAAGTAAGGGAGGGAGAGGATGAGAATAGGTTACAGAGGGTGAGAAAATAAGAGTGGTGAGATATCTGTGAGAGCAGAGCTGTAGAGCAGGAAAAAAGAAAAGGAAAAAAAAGAGAGTCAATGGGGTGAGAGGAAGGTTTGAGTATCATTGATGTACTTTTGTTTCACTGCAGAGCTGCAAAACTCGATTCATCACACACACACTTTCCTATACATGCATGCACGGCCACGACACGGCTGTCTCCGAGGACGTGGGTGTTTTAGAAAAGCTTCCATGTTGCTAATGCTGTGAAAAAAGGAACACCTCAAATCCATTCAAGAACCTGCTTTTGGTGAATGAGACAGAACGCTGACATGCTATAAATTAGGCGGCATAAAACAGGCATTACCATTTACCGTAGGGCTCAATTACTCAAGTAATTTGCATTAAAATGGTTGTCAGAGGCTGACCCCTAAATTAGACACACTACTTCCTGCTTTGTGTCTTCTTTACTTCTGATGGGACCGTAAACCAGCATGGTTTGACTATGAATACAGAGGTTTGTTTAATTCAGTTGAAATTTTAACTTTATTAAATGTAAAAGGACTCTGAATAAATACATGCAACGGAACTCATTCAGCTTGTGTATTTCCGCACATAAGGAGGGTAGAGGGTGCATTAAAACAGTCACATTTCAGGATAATAATATTGAAAAACATGCAAAGAGGCTTAAGGGAGCAGGTGATTGTATTCAGACATTATCCTGCTCAACAGACAAACCCACTACTTTGAGCTTTTAACTCCTGCGCAGAGAAGAGGATCACAAATGAGTCAGGTAGATCTATAGAAACTGAAGAGAAACACGGTTTTCTAAGACACAGATGCTTTCATGTGACTATGAGCGGGAGGGGGGTTGACACAGGCATGGGAAAAGAGACACTAACGTGTCTAGAGAACCCAGTCTACCCGGTTATATCAGGCCGAGGGAAGTGGTTATCAAGGGCTATTGAGAATTTCTCTGGGTAGGCTGCTGTTGTGTAGGAAGTTTTAATCAGGGATTAGAGGAGTTGGCAGGAAAATTGGAAAAAAAAAGTTAACAAAAATGTTCCTAGGGTCTGACAGCTGAATAAAACCAGCAGTGGTTCAAATCAAAAGTAGCTAATGGCAGTCTGATAACACAAATGTCCCCTGCATATGAGCCCCACCGTGGAGACGGTCACTGTCTACTCAAACAGATAAATACGTACAGATAAGCCGTATAGAGCTACGGGGTGTTTCCTTGCTGCAATGATTCAGGGGGTTATAACTTCAAAGGCTCACAGAGCAGGCTGAACTGGTGAAAATGACAGTCTCCCACTGTTCCTTCATGTTGGCTTTGTCACTCCAGCCAGGCACAGAGTTGTTGCTACTATTAGTTGTGAGGAAAAGCCACAAAATGGCCAATAAAGCCACATAGTTTGCGGGCGTGATTTGAGAGCGTTGTGTGAGGATGGGATCAGGGGATGGAGCTTAGTGGCATGGCAGGTGTTTGGGGATTTACGTTTTTTCCAAAGGATGTCCATTTTCCCCCTAAAAACTGCCTTATGAAGTGTTTTCCTTTAACAGCCATGCTTTTTGTAGCCTAAACAGTATTCACAGAAAATGACTTGCAGTCGTCATCCTTGAAAATATTGGCATTTATCAACACATCTTGGAAATGGCAGAGGTTCAAACACTCGAAGCTCTCAAAATCTGACTCATTAAACACCCTAAATGAGCACTGATTTGATAAAGGACTGATGGTTTGATTTAACTTTAGAAACAAGGACAAGCTGCACCAATGTCTTATTTACATTTAATGACTTCAACAGGGTAGGAAAGACTTTACAAAAGAGACTTCTAGCAATTTTATGACACAAAAATGGCCATGGTGCAACTAAAGGCACCATGGCTGCAGACAATGTCCTCTGCTGCCCACGGATAAACGGAGAAGGAGGTGACGCCACCATCAGCGTCAGCCTGACAAAGTTTGCAGCCGCAAATGAAACGTTGCAGGTAAATAAAACCTTTCTGTGCTTTAAAAAGAACTAAAAGATGGAATTAGAATTTCACCACAACAAGAACACACCAAAGATGTTTAAGAAAAATACGGACAAGGGACAAAGGACCTCCGCCTTTTGGAACAATTACATCAAAAACGCGCACGTCTTAGGAACCACCTTCGCTTCAATTTAAGATGCCGGGACGAAAACATCACGCCAACAAGCCTACAGCTAAAAACACCGATCCGGACCAAGACAGCACAAAACATAATGGAAAGAGCACAGAGAGCACCACTCAAGGAAAGGATAAGAAACGTCATAACCAAACAGAAGCAAGTAGAAGACGAACTGGAAATTCTCCCCATTTTAAGAACTACGTATGAGTTTCTAGAAATCTGTAAAAGTGAACGTTTTACCCTGTACTGCGATGCAATGACGGGGACATTTATTTTAGCTGTAATCAGAAGTAGGGAGAGGGACTTAAGGTGCAATACATTTTTCTCCACCTGTAGATGGTGCCCAATGAGAAAAAAAACACATGATTTCCATTGTAAGCTCAGAAACATTAACTAATATTTCTGTAAAAAGATGGTTGTGGATTCATAAATGTCATTTTTGGTTAACAGAATTGGCAAACAAGCAATATAAGTTCAGCAGGGTGTTCAATGCTGACTGTGTCACCTTTAAATTAAAATAAAAAAATAGAGGTTTATTTTGGACTTGATTAGAGAGAAAAACTTTTACATGATTGTAAGCGATCTATAACCAAAGATTATTACCATATAGCATTGAGGAAGCAAAAAAAAGGAACATATTTCTTAACGTGAGCAAAATATTTGCCTTTTTAGCTCAACTTTCCCTAGATCAAGAGTCATAAAGTAAAAATGAGCAGAGGAAATTTGAAGTATTTTTATGAAACGGTTTTATTAGAATTTAACAGCGTGCCAAGTGTTACTTGGCATTTCTACGTTGTGCTCTACCTAGTGGTTTGTGCAGGCTAGTTTGAAAGCAGCATAATGGGAAGTTGTGGGCATGTGGGATAAGTGTGCCCCTGGGCTGGTCAGTCTTATTGTCAGTGTGGTGACAGGTTCAGGTTTCTGCAGAGGGTCGAGATCTTAATTATGCATAACCCATCTGGTGCAGGTGGACAGCTAGAATAGGCTGTAACTGACAGGGGAATGACAAGAACAATCATGTCCATGGTAGGCTTAAAGTTCGGAGACACACAGGATCAAAACCCTCAAAGTGTTGTGTGAAGCCCCTAAATCAGGGATGTCCATACTTCTCAAAATAAGGGCCAAAGTCGTCAAGGTAATGGTCTTTGAGGGCCACAAAAATGTAATAATAAAAAAGATTTTATGGTAATTTTTAACATTTGTACTCCTCCAAATATATAAAAATAACAATAGTAATTATACACACACACACACACACACACACACACACTGTGTGTGTGTGTGTGTGTGTGTCCGTGCTCATAGACACTATCCTATAACCAAGGGTCCTGCAGCCTTCATTCTAACCAAGCAGGGTGTTGGGAATGAAACATATAACCACTGGGGACCTTTAAGACAGAA